>NC_141535.1:44317500-44617500 GCF_021556685.1 Rattus norvegicus
TTGCTTCAAGCATAAACCTATTATGGAGAATTAACTTTTGTGGGAGAACTAAGTGAAGGTATAATTTTAATAACTATTTTTATTAGTGACAATGTGCAACAAATTTGTATGGTACCTAGAGTCTACTGGATGTGTTCAATAGAGTGATATGTGTTATTTTTAAAGTTGTGATCTTGACAAATCTTAAAATTTAGAAAGTATTTTTCTAGCTTAAAGGTATAGCAAGATATCCTATCAGGTGAAGGTGCCTGCCACTAGATTTTATTTCCCGATTCCTATATCCAAATTCCACGTGGTGAAGGAGAGAATTAATTCCTAAAAGTTGTACTCTGACTTCTCCTTACATACATCCCATGGCATTCATACACCTACACACATATCACATGCTAAATCAATGTAATAGGGAAAGTTTTAAACTGTGAATGAGTAACAGAGTTTTATAAAATTTGTATTAGCATGTCTACTGCCTGTCATTGTCCTTGTTCAGTCCATTTGTAGGCAGTCATGTTGGTGATACTTCATAAATTCTGGTGGTTGAATAGGAATGGCTCCCACAGACTCAGGTGTCTGAATGCTTAGCCCAAAGGAGCTGTGGCCTTGTTGGAAGAAGCATGTCACTGTAGGGAAAGACTTTGAGGTCTCATATACTCAAGCTATGCCCAGTGTAGTTCACAGTCTCCTTCTGTTGACTGCGGATGAATATGTAGAAATCTCAGCTCCTTCTCCAGCACTATGCCAGCCTTCATACTGCCATGTACCCTGCCATGATCATAATGCACTAAACCTCTGAAACTGTAAGGCAGTTCCAGTTAAATGTTTTCCTTTAGAAGAGTTGCCTTGGTCATGGTGTCTCTTCACAGCAAAAGAAACCCTAACTGAGGCATGGTTTATAAACGTGATTGTAATTTTCTTCATTCCTAGGAGACACAATCATATAGCAGACTTCCTGATCCTTGGATTCTTAAAGTCTTTCTACTCCTCTTCCACAATGTTCCCCAAGCCTTACATGTGGGAATAGTTTTGTTATAATGGTAGTACAAAGAACTGTGAACTGTGCACACACTACAAAAATGATCCACTTCTGAAAGACTATTACCCCTTTACACTAAAGAGTCTCCTCTGTGGCCAAACACTTCACTCAGATATGTAGTTAGCTAAGATTTTTCTCCCATTCTGTAGGTAAGTTGATATACCAGGCATGACTGCCACAGAGGCTTTGGATGGAGAAACTTTCAAGATTTAGACACAGATTCATTTTTGTGTCCACTACTATGAACGAATTCCCAGAGATCTTTCTATGATCTTCCTATTGAGCGATGCTGCTGATCCTGTACCTGCAACTCTATACATGGATGCTGAAAATCTCAGTATATCAGCTGGGGCCTGAGACCAAATAGGTATCAAGCAATCCTATAACCTGCATAATTTATATTTTTAAGTACTGCTTGTCTTAGTTTGGCTTTTACTGCTGTGACAGACACCATGACCAAAGTTACTCTTAAAAAGGAAAACATTTAATTGGGGCTGGGCACTGGAGGAACGTAGAGTTCTATATCTTGTTCAGAAGGCAAATAGGAGATTGGCTCCCGCATGTCTAGGAGAAGGGTCTATAAGCCTATCCCCACAGAGACATACTTCTTTAAATGAGCCATGCCTATTCAAACAACTCCTAATAGCACCGCACTCTAGGCCAAACATAGTCAAACCTCCACATTGTTGCACGATTCACTATGAAGATTCTTTAAGTTTTGTTTGTCAACTTTTTTTGGTTGGTAGATATTCTTAAAATGTTAAGAGTTCTGTGGTCTGAATCCTTGTGCCACCACAAACTTCACAGTGTGAGACAGAGTACCAAGTGCACTAGCATTAAGTGGTAGCCATAAAAATAAGGGAGTATCATCTAAGAAACAGAGATGAAGCCCTGATGAAACAATGACTGAGAGCACCTTGGTAGTTGCTAAAAACCCAAGCAGTTTGTTCTCCTTGTCAGAGACCTACCTGACAGCAACAGTTTAGGAGAAGGAATAAAAATCTCCCAGAAAGAGGAGTGAGAGTACAACCTTCTCCTTTACCCCAGTTCTAGATCAGTAAAAAAACTCTAAAAGGAATCTTTAGAACGGAGTAGGGATGTATATGCCATGAAAGAAAATTCACAAATGCATGTGTGCCTTAGTATACATGCACATACATACAAACACACACACACACACACACACACACACACACACACACACACACCTACTCTATTGCACAATCAAAGGCTTTGTGGAATGCCCCTGAGGGCAGAGACAATGACAGAGAGGGTTTTACTAAAGTACTAAGAGATTACATAACCAGGTTCTACTGAGGCGAGTTTTATCATGGATTAAGCATCTCTCTCAATATATACTTGGGCCACATCAAGCTTGAATGGGTCCATGTAACAAGAGAGGCTCATGGTGAAGAAAGTGACCATATGGGTGGCATCTCCTGGCAGACATGAAAATATATCACAACCAAAGTTGTTGATAATATAGTACAGTGAATAATCTCTTAAAGACATCCAGGAGCTGCACAGCAATGCCTTACATGGTTTATACAGCTTTGCTGCTGTAACTTAACAAGGAGTCTACAGTCGGAAGGTTATCCTGTATTATAAAGCCTGGGCCATGTAATCCCAAGGATGCTCATAAGGACAAAAGGCAGGAGGCTCAAAGTTAGAGGAGGAAATTTAACGACAAAAGTAGATACCAGAGTAAAGGCTCTGCTGAAAGGAGGCCATGAACCAGGAAATGCAGACAGCTCTTAACAGCTACAGAAGGTGAATAATGGTCTTTCCTCTCTAGGTTCCACAAGGAAACACAGACTTGCCAAAACCTTGACTTTGTCCCATGAGACTAATTTTAAACCTCTTACATTTGCAATTGTAGCATAGTAAATTTATGTTGTGTTAGCACTAGGAAACGAGCACTAGTAATAGGTTTATTATGTTTGGTCCCCTCAAAAGTTTAGCACATAAGAAGGCCAAATGGTGTGTTGGGGGAGGGACATATATGAACACTTAGGTACTAGAGAAATAATTTAGGACATTGGAGTATGTTGATTATGACCTTAGAGTCTTGTTCTCGTAACTAAAAATCAGCAGTGTTGAAGTGTGTCCAGCCAGCCTTAGTCATTTGATGTTTCTTTGTTCTTCTTTTCCCCTACTCCCCTCTTTCTGCTTAGTGTTTTGAAAGGGAGCCTCCTGTATTCCCCAGACTGCCCTCGAACTCACTATTGGCTAAGGTTAACCTTGGATTTCTGACCCTTTTGTCTCCACCTCTAGTACTGAGATTGTAGTGCATGCTCCTACAGAAGCAGCATTTTATGTGGGCAGTGGTCATCTGCTATAGTCAGCCACTCGTGCTTGTGTGATAGTCACCTCACTGACAGCCATTCCCCTTTAACTTCATTGACATTGCTAATGGAAGGATGGCATCCCTGATGGATCACAATAAGGAAAAGGAGAAATCCCAGTGCTTACAAGACTACCTCTTAGGCAACACTGAACTCAGTGCGTGCTGCTGCCCACCCTCTAATACTGCCCTAACTCAGGAAAATAGAAGACTCCTCCAACCACAGGTTCATTATGAATTCACTTCATAAAAGTGCATAGTATACTCATGAGACTAAATGCAGGAAGATCATTTGAGAGCATGAATTTGAGACCAGCCATCAATGTAGCAAAATAGCATCACTTTAAAGAAGAGGGAAGGAGTAGTATATGCAAGTATGTCCACTGGTACATGCATGTACATGCATGCACAGTCATGCATATAGAACCAGCAGAGGTAATCTATTCAGATTTTATGTTTTATGCAATAATGGAACAGATGTAAAGCTACTTCAAAATTTTCTAACTGGCATGGCATTAATAGAAACGCTCTCGGTTCCCCTAAGATTGAGCTTAACCAAGTCCAAATAAGACTGTGCAATGGAAATGCTCAAATAAATCATCGGCATGCTGTCTCCACCTGCTACAATCTCCACACTATTAAAAAGGCTTAGCGGAGGGATGATTGATCTGAGCGCTGAATTTCATTGAGCAAATTACTGAAGAAAAGCTGCAAGAAAAAAATTATTTCTCGTGGAGCATGGCATCAGGTTTCAGGCTGTTAATCCTCCAAGGGTCTACTTCACATAAACACTGCTAGGTTTTATAAGATGATTAGGAAGCCCAGGCGGCAGCCCTCAGCTTGTCATTAATGAGTTGTACGACCCTGAGTATGTTGCTTAAAATTTAAGAGCTTGAAGGACTTGTCTAAAAGAGGACATCTTTATGCTAAAAGGCAATACTGGTATATGTTAATAACAAACGTTGGGAGGATATGCTTTCTCCATTTTTATATGTTTTGTTCTATAATGGGGGCTGGAGATTGCTCAGTTACACAAGCATGAAAGTCCATGTTTGGATTCCCAGAATCCATCAAAAGTTAGACATGGCTGTAGGTATCTACAGCCTAAGTCCAAGGGAAAGTGGAGACATGGGGATCCCTGGAGCTCACTGGTCAGCCAAACTACACAATCCAGGACCTTCACCTTCAGTCTCAAAAACCAAGGTGGAGAGAGATAGAGGAAACACGTACAGGCTCTCCCTTTCACACATACCCACCCACAAACAAACACATAATCACACACAGAAAATAATCCACATGGATTAATAAAGACCAAATGATTGAATGGGTTTAAGTATTTATCCCAAGGTGTGTCAATCCCTGTCACTGCTGACCCTAGACATGCCACTAACAGCACCTGACATTCCAATGTCAAAGATCCCCATTCCCGTTAGGTATCTGCCACTGACATAACAGCTTACCCTCTGACACCCCAATCCAGCTTCTGGTTTTCCTGTGTGGATGTATTATTAATCTGAACTATATGAAATGGTCCATATCTGGAAGTTACTGCAGAGCTTCAGACAGTCCGACCAAATTATGAATAACAACATTTTAATTGAAATGACAGCTATTCTTTTTTTTTTTAATCTTTATTAACTCGAGTATTTCTTATTTACATTTTGATTGTTATTCCCCTTCCCGGTTTCCAGGCCAACATCCCCCTAACCCCTCCCCCTCCCTTCTATATGGGCTTCCCCTCCCCATCCTCCCCCCATTACCACCCTCCCCCCACAACAACTGGGGGTTCGGTCTTGACAGGACCAAGGGCTTCCCCTTCCACTGGTGCTCTTACTAGGATATTCATTGCTACCTATGAGGTCAGAGTCCAGGGTCAGTCCATGTATAGTCTTTGGGTAGTGGCTTAGTCCCTGGGAGCTCTGGTTGTTGTTCATATGGGGTCTCAAGCCCCTTCAAGCTCTTCCAGAATGACAGCTATTCTTAAACCAATCCTTTAAAATGTGTCCTGTTTTCTATATTTAGCAACCTCTTCCAACTCTCCCCAGATGTTCCACAGACCTCTTCTCTGTATCACTATGCACTATGCGTGGTTATAGTTTGAATCTCTCTTGGAAGATTCTCCCCCCTCCTTTAGATCCATTGTTCAGTCAGGAAATCTAGGTATCTAATACTATCCACCTTAACGAACACTCTTACACCCCTGGCTTAAATCTCTCTATCCAGTGTGGTCTTTATAATGTAGAGGAAGCGTCTGCTGGAAGTGAAAGATCTTACTTTGTCTGATTCTGGAACACAGTGGATTCAATGCTCTTGCATTTAATGAAAACATATTGACACAGGTTGAAGGCCCTTAAAGAGTATGAAGTTGTCCTAGCACACATGCTCCTTCCTCTTAAGAGCTCCATTCTATAGTATTTCTTATGAACCATCATGTTTCTGACAGTTTTCAGAAACACTATAACCATTATATAGTATTGTATGGAGGTAAGCTTTTACTTCCCTTGAGTATGTATAGAAGAATTTAGGTTTTACTATCGCTACAAGTCCTAGACCAGTGACTTGACTAGTGGGATTATTTATGTGTTGAAAGACTATTGCTATATGCAATGTTAAGACCAGATAGTAGAGTACTCACAAGATGGCTCAGTGGATAAAGGTGCTTGCTGCAAAACCTGAGGACCCGAGTTCAATTCCCAGACTCACTTGGAGAAAGAAAAATACTAACTTCCAAAAGTTGTCCTTTGGCCTTGACATGCTGCAATTGCATGAGATAAATAAATGTAATTTAAAAACAATACAAGAACAGACTGTAATTGGCAGTGGGAGTGAGCTGAGAGATCAGTTTATTAAGACAAAAAAGGCAAGAGTGACTTCAGTGAAAATCTTGCAGTGCAAGTGAGGAGAGGCGATAAAATTCTGCAAATGTATTGAAGAGAAAGTTCATTACTCTTCTAGATTCAATGTGAGGTGTGAGAGGATTTGATGTTGAGTATAAGAGAAAGTGAAGAGCCACTGAATATTTCAAGACTTTTGTCCCAGTAAACTGAAATGTAGAGCTGCCATTATGAGGAAGAAAACACTGAGACAGGCGCCTGGGTGAGGAGGAAAGCCAGGAAGTGAAGTGGGTTGTAGTATATCTAAGAAGAGACTGATGGTGCCTCTGGGGTTTGGAGAGAGCTATGAGCTGAACATGTGTTGTTTGTAAGTCTGCATATAGAAGTTTGTAAGGTGAGTCAAACTAAAATCAACTCAGATTCCTTTAAACTGAGGCCATAACCTCATCTTTAGCTTTCATAAACCCTATGCATTTACTGGTTTGGAGTAAATTTTCTGGATGTATAGAGAAATCCACTTGGAGTATTGGCTTCTCTGTTCAGAGACACACATGGCATCATAGAAAGAAAAAGCTCCTGTCTTGCCCAACAGAGAAGGTATTTTATTCTATCTACACATTTATTTCTTCCAGTGACGATCTTGTTCTGTGAATATGACTATCAATTATGTGCCCTCTATAGGCCTCCATAGCTCACACTCATTTTTCTTGTAGGTTAGAACTTTCTTCTAAACTATACTAGTTTTCTATTGCTATTCAAAGTGGCGCATACCTAAAATAGCAAAGTTTACCTTACTCTGGGAGTAAGGGTCACCGAGTCAATCTCAGGGAGCTCAGCTGTCAGTTAGCAGAATTGGACTGCCTTCTAGATGATCCAAAGGAGAATTGCTTCCCTCCCTTTTTCCTATTTCTAGACACCAGCTGCATTCTTTGGCTCTTGGCCCCAGTTCTCTCTCTACAAGGCAATCTTTCTCTCTGTGAAAAGTGCCCTTGCAGGACCCACCTGGCTACCTCAGGCTAACTTCACCATTGAAGAAACATCTGCTTGATAACTTTTATCTCTTCAACAACTTCATCTCTTGTCATATAGTCTAACATGTCCACTGGCTCCAGGGACTGGGATATGGAAACTGAGGCAGGGGCATTATTCTGACTACTAGTGTTTATCATCTCTGGCTCTGAGCACAAAGCCTCAAATGTAGTAGCACTCAATAGAGGCAAACTAATAAATGCACCTTTCATTGCCTACTTCAGGATGTTTTCCTAGCTCACTTTTGAGAGTTTAAAATCAGCATCTCCCTGAGAATTGGTAGAATGGCAAAAGGAAATCCTGAAAGCAAAACAATATTTAATTCCAGGTCTGAATATCGTTACCTGTATCTTAGGATGTGGAAGACGCTTCTCTTAATCTTCCTTCAAGGACATGAGAAGTACCAAGCATAAAGATGTAAAGGTCATTAGCAGGGAAGGGTACTTTTGGTCTGACTAAACTTTTGCTACTGAGTTCTACTTACTAGTGTTGAAATTTCCTCCAGCTTCTAACATGGCTGTCCTCTGAGAGGTTCCACCCAGAAGCTGACTCAGATACAGACACCCACAGCCAAACAGTGGATGGAGCTTGGGGACTCTTATGGAAGAACATGGGGAAAGATTGCAGGCCCCAGAGGGAATAGGAACTCCACAGGAAGACCAACAAGGTCAACCAGTCTTGGGGCTTTCAGAAACTGAACTACCAATCAGAGAACATACATGCCCTGGATTTAGGTCTCCCAGCATATATGTAGCAGATGTGCAGCTTAGTCTTCATTTGGGTCCCAAACAAGTGGAACAGGGGCTATCCCAAAAGCTGTTGTCTGTCCATATGATAAGTTCTTCTAGCTGGACTGCCTTGGCTGGCCTCAGTGGGAAAGGATGCATCTAGCCCCAAAGAGACTAGATGTACCAGAGTCAGGGGGAACGGGGGGGGGGGCTATCTGCTCAGATGAAAAGTGGGGGAAGAACTGTGGGAGAGAGTGCCAGGAGGGGAAAGTGAGAGGGGATATACAGTGAAGAGATAGATAGATAGATAGATAGATAGATAGATAGATAGATAGATAGATAGATGAGTAGATAGATAGATAGATAGATGAGTAGATAGATAGATAGATAGATAGATAGATAGATAGATAGATAGATAGATAGAGGGTAGGTAGATAGATGAGTAGATAGATAGATAGATAGATGAGTAGATAGATAGAAAGATAGATAAGATAGATAGATAGATAGATAGATAGATAGATAGATAGATAGATAGAGGGTAGGTAGATAGATGAGTAGATAGATAGATAGATGAGTAGATAGATAGAAAGATAGATAAGATAGATAGATAGATAGATAGATAGATAGATAGATAGATAGATAGATAGATAGATAGATAGATAGATAGATGACAGGAGAGAGAGGGGGGGAGAGAAAGAGAGAAAGAGAGAGAAAATCCCTCCACTTTATTCCTTGTCAGTCCAGAGAAACAAAATGGAAGTTTAACCTTCTGACCAATCCTAGCACTTAAAATAAGTTTCAAGTGTACTGTCAAGAACCTGTGTAAGATTCACAGTCAGACTGTCAAAGCATGGGAAGCAAACAGCAAACTTTCTTGACCACTCTACTCCTATAGCCCTTCACTTTCTCCCTGATACACTTCATTATATACCATTGATTCTATGCCTTCCCTGCTAGTCCATGAGCTTCATTCAAGCCGTGCTCCTTTGCCTTCTAACTCATCACTGAAATGCAGTCTTGGGCTCACGTTAAGTGTGCAGTTGGTAAACGAGTGTCCAACTATTATTCATGCCTGTACTGAGAGAGACTCAGCTTTCACGTGATGTGCATGAAAGCACACATTCACGTTAGATCTGGGAGATGCATGCTTCTCAGAGGTTTCTGTGGTAGCTCTGAATATGACCCTTTGACTGACTCATCTACAGGCTTCTAGATTATGTCAGACACACTATTGTTTGTCATTTAACTGAAGCAAACAGTTGCTTCCCCCGCGATGAAATGAGAACACTGCACATCACCACTGTGCTACTGAAAATGTCACTGTGATTCTAGCAAGGATGGAATGGATGCAAAATTTCCCTTTAGTGGATCTTGGGGTTGAATCTTCACCAAAAAGTAAAAAGTTGATGTTATCTGAGAACATCATGTAAGCATGATTCACAAATTGTATTCATTTAATTTTGATGTCAGATTTTTTTTAAACTCTAACTCCTTTGCATTTGTGAATAATTGGGTGCAATTATCAAGTGTGTGAGTCATCTTAAAATCAATTCCAAACACTTTACAAATTCAAAGCTCTTCTGGCTGTTTGTCATGAGCTGATTTTTTTTTTTACCACAGTATTTTTTGTGGGAGCACAGTAATTCCTAGGTGTTGCTGGGAGAAACATTTGCAAAATGTTTTTATTAAATTTTGCTCCAATGCGGTGGCAAAAGCTTTGATTCTAGAACATGAAAAATGGGTAACTAACATTTTTGCGATGGGAATCTGAGTTCTGCCCTCTTAGGAGCCAATTCTTCACAGGAGGCTACTTATACCTGGTATTGTCAAGCTGGCCAAAAACCTATGGCCCCATTCCTAGCTGAGAGCTATTGAAAGCTGATAACTGCTGGTAGACAAAGAGCCAGCTTTTCCCAGTTTTAAAGCCTCTGTTTTAGTCATCTATACTCTGTGGAGGTCTCTACACCCGTGTGCCTACTGGCAGCACAAACTCAACTCACTTGAAGCAGAGAGAGGAAAAGGGATGACAAAGTACATTGTATACATGTATGTGATTCTCAAAGAAGGACAAGTACGGTTAACAGGTGTCAAAAGCATGGAGCAGGAAGTCCCACACCCTCGGATCCCGGCCCGCAGCAGCTCTCTGCCCCCAGGCCCTGTGAGAGAGAGACCCAACCACCTGGTCAGGTGGGCACTCCTGAGGCTGCAGAGCGGAAGAGACCACCAACACTGCTCACCCCTGCCCACATCCCTGGCCCAAGAGGAAACTGTATAAGGCCTCTGGGCTCCCGTGGGGGAGGGTCTAGGAGCGGCAGGACCCCTGTGCCTGAGACACCACCAGAACCAGAAGGAAACAGACCAGATAAACAGTTCTCTGCACCCAAATCCCGTGGGAGGGAGAGCTGAACCTTCAGAGAGGCAGACAAGCCTGGGAAACCAGAAGAGACTGCTCTCTGCACACACATATCGGACGCCAGAGGAAAAAGCCAAAGACCATCTGGAACCCTGGTGCACTGAAACTCCCAGAAGGGGCGGCACAGGTCTTCCTGGTTGCTGCTGCTGCAGAGAGCCCGTGGGCAGCACCCCACGAGCGAACTTGAGCCCCAGGACCACAGGTAAGACCAACTTTTCTGCTGCAAGAAAGCTGCCTGGTGAGCTTGGGACACAGGGAAGCAGAATTCCTCTAGGACCGGGCACGTTCTGTGTTTACCGGAAGTCCCACACCCTCGGATCCCGGCCCGCAGCAGCTCTCTGCCCCCAGACCCTGTGAGAGAGAGACCCAACCGCCTGGTCAGGTGGGCACTCCTGAGGCTGCAGAGCGGAAGAGACCACCAACACTGCTCACCCCTGCCCATATCCCTGGCCCAAGAGGAAACTGTATAAGGCCTCTGGGCTCCCGTGGGGGAGGGCCCAGGAGCGGCAGGACCCCTGCCTGAGACACCGCCGGAACCTGAGGGAAACAGACCGGATAAACAGTTCTCTGCACCCAAATCCCGTGGGAGGGAGAGCTGAACCTTCAGAGAGGCAGACAAGCCTGGGAAACCAGAAGAGACTGCTCTCTGCACACATATCTCGGACGCCAGAGGAAAAAGCCAAAGACCATCTGGAACCCTGGTGCACTGAAGCTCCCGGGAACAGCGGCACAGGTCTTCCTGGTTGCTGCCGCTGCAGAGAGCCCGTGGGCAGCACCCCACGAGCGAACTTGAGGCTCGGGACCACAGGTAAGACCAACTTTTCTGCTGCAAGAAAGCTGCCTGGTGAACTCAAGACACAGGCCCACAGGAACAGCTGAAGACCTGTAGAGAGGAAAAACTACACGCCCGAAAGCAGAACACTCTGTCCCCATAACTGACTGAAAGAGAGGAAAACAGGTCTACAGCACTCCTGACACACAGGTTTATAGGACAGTCTAGCCACTGTCAGAAATAGCAGAACAAAGTAACACTAGAGATAATCTGATGGCGAGAGGCAAGCACAGGAACCCAAGCAACAGAAACCAAGACTACATGGCACCATCGGAGCCCAATTCTCCCATCAAAACAAACATGGAATATCCAAACACACCAGAAAAGCAAGATCTAGTTTCAAAATCATTTTTGATCATGATGCTGGAGGACTTCAAGAAAGACGTGAAGAACTCCCTTAGAGAACAAGTAGAAGCCTACAGAGAGGAATCGCAAAAATGCCTGAAAGAATCGCAAAAATCCCTGAAAGAATTCCAGGAAAACATAAATAAACAAGTAGAAGCCCATAGAGAGGAGACACAAAAATCCCTGAAAGAATTCCAGGAAAACACAATCAAACAGTTGAAGGAATTAAAAATGGAAATAGAAGCAATCAAGAAAGAACACATGGAAACAACCCTGGATATAGAAAACCAAAAGAAGAGACAAGGAGCTGTAGATACAAGCTTCACCAACAGAATACAAGAGATGGAAGAGAGAATCTCAGGAGCAGAAGATTCCATAGAAATCATTGATTCAACTGTCAAAGATAATGTAAAGCAGAAAAAGCGACTGGTCCAAAACATACAGGAAATCCAGGACTCAATGAGAAGATCAAACCTAAGGATTATAGGTATAGAAGAGAGTGAAGACTCCCAGCTCAAAGGACCAGTAAATATCTTCAACAAAATCATAGAAGAAAACTTCCCTAACCTAAAAAAAGAGATACCCATAGACATACAAGAAGCCTACAGAACTCCAAATAGATTGGACCAGAAAAGAAACACCTCCCGTCACATAATTGTCAAAACACCAAACGCACAAAATAAAGAAAGAATATTAAAAGCAGTAAGGGAAAAAGGTCAAGTAACATATAAAGGGAGACCTATCAGAATCACACCAGACTTCTCGCCAGAAACTATGAAGGCCAGAAGATCCTGGACTGATGTCATACAGACCCTAAGAGAACACAAATGCCAGCCCAGGTTACTGTATCCAGCAAAACTCTCAGTTAACATTGATGGAGAAACCAAGATATTCCATGACAAAACCAAATTTACACAATATCTTTCTATAAATCCAGCACTACAAAGGATAATAAATGGTAAAGCCCAACATAAGGAGGCAAGCTATACCCTAGAAGAAGCAAGAAACTAATCGTCTTGGCAACAAAACAAAGAGAATGAAAGCACACAAACATAACCTCACATCCAAATATGAATATAAGAGGAAGCAATAATCACTATTCCTTAATATCTCTCAATATCAATGGCCTCAACTCCCCAATAAAGAGACATAGATTAACAAACTGGATACACAACGAGGACCCTGCATTCTGCTGCCTACAGGAAACACACCTCAGAGACAAAGACAGACACTACCTCAGAGTGAAAGGCTGGAAAACAACTTTCCAAGCAAATGGTCAGAAGAAGCAAGCTGGAGTAGCCATTCTAATATCAAATAAAATCAATTTCCAACTAAAAGTCATCAAAAAAGATAAGGAAGGACACTTCATATTCATCAAAGGAAAAATCCACCAAGATGAACTCTCAATCCTAAATATCTATGCCCCAAATACAAGGGCACCTACATACGTAAAAGAAACCTTACTAAAGCTCAAAACACACATTGCACCTCACACAATAATAGTGGGAGATTTCAACACCCCACTCTCATCAATGGACAGATCATGGAAACAGAAATTAAACAGTGATGTCGACAGACTAAGAGAAGTCATGAGCCAAATGGACTTAACGGATATTTATAGAACATTCTATCCTAAAGCAAAAGGATATACCTTCTTCTCAGCTCTTCATGGTACTTTCTCCAAAATTGACCATATAATTGGTCAAAAAACGGGCCTCAACAGGTACAGAAAGATAGAAATAATCCCATGCGTGCTATCGGACCACCACGGCCTAAAACTGGTCTTCAATAACAATAAGGGAAGAATGCCCACATATACGTGGAAATTGAACAATGCTCTACTCAATGATAACCTGGTCAAGGAAGAAATAAAGAAAGAAATTAAAAACTTTTTAGAATTTAATGAAAATGAAGATACAACATACCCAAACTTATGGGACACAATGAAAGCTGTGCTAAGAGGAAAACTCATAGCGCTGAGTGCCTGCAGAAAGAAACAGGAAAGAGCATATGTCAGCAGCTTGACGGCACACCTAAAAGCTGTAGAACAAAAAGAAGCAAATACACCCAGGAGGAGTAGAAGGCAGGAAATAATCAAACTCAGAGCTGAAATCAACCCAAGTAGAAACAAAAAGGACCATAGAAAGAATCAACAGAACCAAAAGTTGGTTCTTTGAGAAAATCAACAAGATAGATAAACCCTTAGCCAGACTAATGAGAGGACACAGAGAGTGCGTCCAAATTAACAAAATCAGAAATGAAAAGGGAGACATAACTACAGATTCAGAGGAAATTCAAAAAATCATCAGATCTTACTATAAAAGCCTATATTCAACAAAACTTGAAAATCTTCAGCAAATGGACAATTTCCTAGACAGATACCAGGTATCGAAGTTAAATCAGGAACAGATAAACCAGTTAAACAACCCCATAACTCCTAAGGAAATAGAAGCAGTCATTAAAGGTCTCCCAACCAAAAAGAGCACAGGTCCAGACGGGTTTAGTGCAGAATTCTATCAAACCTTCATAGAAGACCTCATACCAATATTATCCAAACTATTCCACAAAATTGAAACAGATGGAGCACTACCGAATTCCTTCTACGCAGCCACAATTACTCTTATACCTAAACCACACAAAGACACAACAAAGAAAGAGAACTTCAGACCAATTTCCCTTATGAATATCGACGCAAAAATACTCAATAAAATTCTGGCAAACCGAATTCAAGAGCACATCAAAACAATCATCCACCATGATCAAGTAGGCTTCATCCCAGGCATGCAGGGATGGTTTAATATACGGAAAACCATCAACGTGATCCATTATATAAACAAACTGAAAGAACTGAACCACATGATCATTTCATTAGATGCTGAGAAAGCATTTGACAAAATTCAACACCCCGTCATGATAAAAGTCCTGGAAAGAATAGGAATTCAAGGCCCATACCTAAACTTAGTAAAAGCCATATACAGCAAACCAGTTGCTAACATTAAACTAAATGGAGAGAAACTTGAAGCAATCCCACTAAAATCAGGGACTAGACAAGCCTGCCCACTCTCTCCCTACTTATTCAATATAGTTCTTGAAGTTCTAGCCAGAGCAATCAGACAACAAAAGGAGATCAAGGGATACAGATCGGAAAAGAAGAGGTCAAAATATCACTATTTGCAGATGACATGATAGTATATTTAAGTGATCCCAAAAGTTCCACCAGAGAACTACTAAAGCTGATAAACAACTTCAGCAAAGTGGCTGGGTATAAAATTAAGTCAAATAAATCAGTTGCCTTCCTCTATACAAAAGAGAAACAAGCCGAGAAAGAAATTAGGGAAACGACACCCTTCATAATAGACCCAAATAATATAAAGTACCTCGGTGTGACTTTACCAAGCAAGTAAAAGATCTGTACAATAAGAACTTCAAGACACTGAGGAAAGAAATTGAAGAAGACCTCAGAAGATGGAAAGATCTCCCATGCTCATGGATTGGCAGGATTAATATGGTAAAAATGGCCATTTTACCAAAAGCAATCTACAGATTCAATGCAATCCCCATCAAAATACCAATCCAATTCTTCAAAGAGTTAGACAGAACAATTTGCAAATTCATCTGGAATAACAAAAAACCCAGGATAGCTAAAGCTATCCTCAACAATAAAAGGACTTCAGGGGGAATCACTATCCCTGAACTCAAGCAGTATTACAGAGCAATAGTGATAAAAACTGCATGGTATTGGTACAGAGACAGACAGATAGACCAATGGAATAGAATTGAAGACCCAGAAATGAACCCACACACCTATGGTCACTTGATTTTTGACAAAGGAGCCAAAACCATCCAATGGAAAAAAGATAGCATTTTCAGCAAATGGTGCTGGTTCAACTGGAGGGCAACATCTAGAAGAATGCAGATCGATCCATGCTTATCACCCTGTACAAAGCTTAAGTCCAAGTGGATCAAGGACCTCCACATCAAACCAGACACACTCAAACTAATAGAAGAAAAACTAGGGAAGCATCTGGAACACATGGGCACTGGAAAAAATTTCCTGAACAAAACACCAATGGCTTATGCTCTAAGATCAAGAATTGACAAATGGGATCTCATAAAACTGCAAAGCTTCTGTAAGGCAAAGGACACTGTGGTTAGGACAAAACGGCAACCAACAGATTGGGAAAAGATCTTTACCAATCCTACAACAGATAGAGGCCTTATATCCAAAATATACAAAGAACTCAAGAAGTTAGACCGCAGGGAAACAAATAACCCTATTAAAAAATGGGGTTCAGAGCTAAACAAAGAATTCACAGCTGAGGAATGCCGAATGGCTGAGAAACACCTAAAGAAATGTTCAACATCTTTAGTCATAAGGGAAATGCAAATCAAAACAACCCTGAGATTTCACCTCACACCAGTGAGAATGGCTAAGATCAAAAACTCAGGTGACAGCAGATGCTGGCGAGGATGCGGAGAAAGAGGAACACTCCTCCATTGTTGGTGGGATTGCAGACTGGTAAAACCATTCTGA
Source organism: Rattus norvegicus (assembly GCF_021556685.1). Classification (NCBI taxonomy): domain Eukaryota; kingdom Metazoa; phylum Chordata; class Mammalia; order Rodentia; family Muridae; genus Rattus; species Rattus norvegicus. The sequence continues at coordinate 44,333,590 of NC_141535.1, forward strand.
AAATCAGTCTGGAGGATCCTCAGAAAATTGGACATTGAACTGCCTGAGGATCCAGCTATACCTCTCTTGGGCATATACCCAAAAGATGCCTCAACGTATAAAAGAGACACGTGCTCCACTATGTTCATCGCAGCCTTATTTATAATAGCCAGAAAATGGAAAGAACCCAGATGCCCTTCAACAGAGGAATGGATACAGAAAATGTGGTACATCTACACAATGGAATATTACTCAGCTATCAAAAACAACAAGTTTATGAAATTCGTAGGCAAATGGTTGGAACTGGAAAATATCATCCTGAGTGAGCTAACCCAATCACAGAAAGACATACATGGTATGCACTCATTGATAAGTGGCTATTAGCCCAAATGCTTGAATTACCCTAGATCCCTAGAACAAAGGAAACTCAAGACGGATGATCAAAATGTGAATGCTTCACTCCTTCTTTAAATGAGGAAAAAGAATACCCTTGGCAGGGAAGGGAGAGGCAAAGATTAAAACAGAGACTGAAGGAACACCCATTCAGAGCCTGCCCCACATGTGGCCCATACATATACAGCCACCCAATTAGACAAGATGGATGAAGCAACGAAGTGCAGACCGACAGGAGCTGGATGTAGATCTCTCCTGAGAGACACAGCCAGAATACAGCAAATACAGAGGCGAATGCCAGCAGCAAACCACTGAACTGAGAATAGGTCCCCTATTGAAGGAATCAGAGAAAGAACTGGAAGAGCTTGAAGGGGCTCGAGACCCCAAAAGTACAACAATGCCAAGCAACCAGATCTTCCAGGGACTAAGCCACTACCTAAAGACTATACACGGACTGACCCTGGACTCTGACCCCATAGGTAGCAATGAATATCCTAGTAAGAGCACCAGTGGAAGGGGAAGCCCTGGGTCCTGCTAAGACTGAACCCCCAGTGAACTAGTCTATGGGGGGAGGGCGGCAATGGGGGGAGGGTTGGGAGGGGAACACCCATAAGGAAGGGGAGGGGAGAGGGGGATGTTTGCCCGGAAACCGGGAAAGGGAATAACACTCGAAATGTATATAAGAAATACTCAAGTTAATAAAAAAAAAAATCTAAAAAAAAAAAAAAAAAAAAGCATGGAGCACATTGGAAAGAATGACTTTGTTAGTGGAGCTGGTCCTTTGCTAAGTCTGCCCATGGGTATAGGAAAGTCAGAGATCGCCTTTGGACTGGTGAAGTCTTGAGTGTAGTTCTCAAAAATAACTGCAGAATGTGCTGAATGTATAGGGAAGGACTGGTAAACCAGCCTTGGCATTGTTCTGGTGCCCCTAGGAATTGGCCTTCTAAATTTTAGCCCACAAGTCACATGACTCCAGAGTACAAATCCAGAGCACGCTGCTTTTCTGGAGTTCTTTGGATACCAATGGAAACATAGCATGTGTGCGAGAGTCTCAACCACCCCAAGCAAAGAAACTTCCTTGAGACTTGAACAATCACAATGAATCCTGGGTTTTCATACAGCTCTTGAATAAAAGTCCTTGTAATGAAAAGAACAGCCCTCCCTTGGGTGTCCATGTTCTAATGTCCAAAAACTAGTAAATATACCATCCAGGATAAAAAGGTATTTTGAAGGTGTGTCAAGTAAAGAATTCTTTGATTGAGAGATTTTCCTGTATCATTATCTGGACTCAATTCTGAACCCAATGTGAAAAAAGCAAGGTTTTTTGGTTTGGTTTGGTTTGGTTTGGTTTGGTTTGGTTTGGTTTGGTTTGGTTTGGTTTGGTTTGGTTAGATCGCTGGATTTTTTTTTCCTCTGAGAAGAAACAAGTGACATCTGGGAGATGAAGCAGAAGCTGGGAATAGCCAAGTGTTCTTTGGGAATCCAGGACTGGGGGTAAACCAAAGAATGCACGCAGCCTCAGGAAGAGAAGAGCAAGGGCGTAGATTCTTCCCTAGAGCTTTCAGGGGTGACTTTGCTGACTCCCAGGATTTAGCCTCATGAAACTAATTTTAACCTCCACAACCAGAAACTGAATAAATCTGTGATGCTTTCAAGCACGATGTTTGTGCTAATTTGTTAGAGTAGCTGTAAGAAATTAAGTAGGTGGAGGAGCACCTTCGTAGCGGCAAAGGGGGGAAGGGCTGTTGGGGATGAAGGGGAGTTGTGGCGGGCTAACTGGGAAAAGGGATATCATTTGAGATGTAAATGAATAAAATGATTAATAAAAGAGGAAAAAATTTAACCTCAAAGTAGTTTCTAAAAATATATTAATTCAGTGTTAGGGAAATGAATCAGAGGACAAGAGGGTTTGCGGAATAAGGCTGAGAATGAGTTCAAATTCCTAACACCCACATAAGAAGCCAAGTATGTAGCTGTCACCTCAACATAGTTCGGGGTGGAGACAGGAGAATCACTGAAGCTTCCTGGTTACCAAGCAAGATTCAAGTTTAGTTAGATACCCTGTGGTGATTTGAGTGAGAATGGATATCATAGGCTCATAATGCTTGGTCTCCAGGTGGTAAAACTCTTTGGGAAGGGATAGAGAGATAAAGATAGATAGATAGATAGATAGATAGATAGATAGATAGATAGATAGATAGATAGATAGATAGACAGACAGACAGATAGATACAGAGAGAGAAAGAGAGAGCTCACATGTACACACACATATATTTGGCTGTGATGTAGTTCAGTGGGAGAATCTTGCATAACTTGTGCAAGGTTTGGTTTGAAACACACACACACACACACACACACACACATACACACACACACATGTTTGTAAGTAGAAGAAAATAATCAGTTGGGAAAATAAAGAGAGGTAGATAGGCAATGCAGCAGGAACTATTGCAAATGTAACCGGTGTTTATAGGGAAGGTCCCAGTGAGAAGCAGAAAGCCAAGCCAGCACTTGAAGGAGGCAAGGAAGCCAGTGCTACAGGAAGGAAGAGGACTGTAGGCAGAGGGAATGGCTGAAGTGTAGAGCCTGATGCGACGATGCCTGGTGTGCCTTAGGAGCAGCAACATGGCCAAAACAGCCGGTGCAGTGATTATGCAAGCCAATGACCCCTAGGAAGGAAAGGGTATGGGGGAATTGGGAAGGACTGTAGAGCCTTCTACATTTCTGTCATCTCATGAAGGACTCTGTTTCCTTCCCCACAGTTCATATCATACTCTGCATATCTCTCATAAAAAAGAAAAAATCCTTTTTGTTTTGAAATCACATGGATCAGTTTGAAGTTAATTTACATTACAACCTTCTGAGAACAACTTTTCTTAGTTGAATTACTTTAGTACGGTTAGCCATTCCTAGATATTCTATTTCTAAACTTCTGTTTTGCTCCCTCCCCTGCTCTTCCTCCCTTCCTCCCCCTCAAACTTGAAAATAATGGATTGTTTATCTCAACTTTGCTTCCATAGCAATTGGCACAACGTCTGACCCACTGTAAGTTCATAGGAAACACTTATGAAATCACTGACAGAAACTTGGCTCCTTCTGCACTTATCAGTGATGACCCAGGTAGCCCACTCACATTCACAAGAAGAAATAAAAAGCATTTTCACTGAATTTTCTGTTATTTCTCTCAGTATTTACTGAATGTCCATCTGTTCACATTGCTTCAGAGCTTTCTGAATCAGCTATGGTATCACTACATCATGTGTAATATCTGCACAGATACACTCAGTCAAAGGGAAAGACAAGTGAGGAGCAGTCCTTGGATCAGAGAGTTTGCTTTTTATAGTTCACTGCAGTAACAACAAACAGAAATCCTAGGACCATAAAAAAAAAAAAGTGAGGTGAATCCTAAGTAGCTTCTCATTACGTGGCTGACCTTGTGAAGGTTATTTAATTAATTACATTTTAGTTAAAATTACTTACTTTATCCATAATTGTGGGTGTATGTATCTGTGTGTACATGTGAATGGAAGTGACTTCAGGGTCTAGAAGAAGGCATTAGATGTGTGGTGTTACAGGCAGTAACGCCCTCCCATGGGTGCTGGGAACCAAACTTGTGTCTTCTGAAAGAGCAGTATTTACTGTTAGCCAAAATGTCATCTCTCCAACCTTCATTTTAAACTTTAAACCTTTGAGAAATAAATGATGTAATAATAATTAAAGCACAAGTGTAGAAATGTTGCAAAGGTATGATTTAATGATGCTGTTAAAGCCTTAACATAATGCCTGTATGGAACTGAGTAAATCCTTAGTAAATCTTGATTAGCATCATCTAGTTCCATTTATTAATTTTTTAAGTAGACTTTTTTTCCCAGATAGCATCACCAGCTCTTAGGTAGAATTCCTTGGGGTGTCCAGATTTGGGGCTCAAGTAAAATGAATTAAGATAATGCCTGTCTCCCATTTTGACAGTCTAAGTAAAAATAAAGTAGAAACATGTTGCCAATGGATGATGTTGCTAGTCTCTAGCTAACTCACAAACACAGTGTGGAAAAGCATGGGACACCTACAAATCCGCCATAAGTACATGCTTCAGAATTGCGTCAGTAGACATGAAAAGGAAGAGACTATTCCTTTGTTGTAGCTTACTAATCCCCTGCCAAAGTCAAATCAAATTTTCTTCAGCTTTCAGGAAACCATTTGCTTCTTGCAGTTGAAGTTGTGCTACGTGAATACAATACTCTATCCAGTGGTTTTCAAACTTCCTGAGGCTGAGACCCTCTAATACAGTTCCTCACATTGTGGTGACCTCCCCAGCCATAAAATTATTGCTGTTGCTACTTCATAACTGTAATTTTGCTATTGTTATGAATCGTGATATAAATATCTGAAACCTACAACGTTCTTACGTGACCTCTGTTAAAAAGTCATTCCATCCCCAAAGGAGTCCTGATCCACAGGTTGAGAACCATTGGTTGATGCTCGCCAAACATGATCTCTTTTACAGGGCATGAAGCCCAGCAAATTTTCCAATTATTGTGTGTGTTCTGTTACAAAAATAGCCTAAGTGTTAATTGTAAGCAAACAATGTGTAAACATTTGGTGTTTAAAGATAATTGCTCACCATTTTGCTAACCTCCAATATGTTTCACCTTCTCTGTATGTACACAGAGGTATCCTCTAGAGCTACTAAGTAACAAACACACAGGTATACTATTGCAGAAAACACAGGGATACTAACTGGTGATTCTCCGAAAAGACCATGCCAACAATCTTTGGATAAAATAGAGGCAAGTATTGAAATAAGGGAGAATCTGATCTTGATGAGATCTCAGTAGCATCTTAGAGAGAAAACACTCAAAGCAAGGTATGGATGGGGCTTCAGAAGTTGGTTCAAGGGGAAATCATCCACTGCAGGTGACAAGGGACTGAGGGCGCTTGATTGGAGCTGAACACAGGTCATGGCAACACTCTTATCATGGGTAGGGTCAGGTAAAATTTAGAAGGGACTCTAGAATAATAGTTAATACATGTGCCTTAAAGATAGATAAGTCTACTAAGAAGGGATAATGAAGTTAACTGAGTAAGCTACTGCTTTTTTTTAATTATTTTTCTTTAAAAATAGACAAGTTATTATTAACCATGTCATCTTTGGCAATAATTTCTTCAGCTAGTGAAAAATAGCAGTGAAATTACAAGGAGCTGCACAGTTATAACTGGTTTCAGTTTTCATTGGAATGAGACACACCTGTGAATTTCAAACTTTAGTTTGGCAATGATCTTTTGCTTTAGAAGGTTCCCCTTAATTCGTATTTTTATTTGAGTTATGACACACTGACCTAGAAATTTCATCTCTACTGGCTAGCTTTCATAGTGCTATAACAGGTATTAATGTCTCTCAAACACTTCTCTTTTAAGTGTGGTTTCTCAAGACATGTGTGGTAGAACATCTGTAGAACTGTAAGCCCAGTTAGCAGCAGAATAATCAGAAAGGGTATCTTCAGATATCTAGGCCTCTACAGAGCGGCCTGGGATACATGAAATAATTTTTTGAATTATCTAATTTTAAAAGTCAAATGAAAACCAGAACGACAATAATAAGCAAATAAACATGATATCTCTTGAGAAGAACAAAGAGCATGGTTTAGAACATGAAAATTTAATCCACTCTTATAAACCATCGCCCTGAGAAAAGTTGTGAAGAAAACAGTTTAGAAGTGATGACTCAGAGGAAGAGGCTTGGGAACAGGCTGCCTGATTGGAGTTCAGGCCACTACATCTGTAGTATCAACTGTCACTCTCAGGAGGGCTATGTCCTAAGATGGATGGCATCCGGCTTAAAACATGGGTACAATAAGATGTTCTTAAAGAAAAATGATGCTGCCATCTTCTATCTCTTTTAAAAAAAATGAAACCTCTATGGGTGTGTGTTCACTCTCAGAGGGTCTTCCCCGTGACGCATACTCTTCTTACTTTGTGAAAGTGTCTCCTGGGACACTCAACTCCCAGGCAATTGTATGTGTCACTACATGTGGATACTACGTGTTTTCACTGCAACAGATCTTGGAATTTAAACTCCATAGTGATAAAAAGAATCAGATGTGCACTGCGTGTTCATTTGTGGAACTCAAGTTTACTCACATTCTAACTTTCTGAGATCATCGTGCCTATTTTCCTACTTTTTATTCCCGGTCAAAAGGCTCCCTTCCTTCTTTTTTTATTGGATATTTTCTTTATTTACATTTCAAATGTTATCCCTTTCCAGGTTTCCCCTCCAGAAGTCCCCTATCCCCTTCTCCCTCCCCCTGCTTCTATGAGGGTGCTCTCCCACCCACCCACTCACATTTTCCAGCCTCCCTGCCCTGGCATTGCCCTACACTGGGGCATCAAGCCTTCATAGGACCAGTGGCCTCTCCTCCCATTGGTGCCTGACAAGACCATCCTCTGCTACATATGCAGCTGTAGCCAAAGATCTCTCCATGTATACTCTTTGGTTGGTGGTTTAGTTCCTGGAGTTCTGGGGAGTCTGGTTGGTTGATATTGTTCTTCTTCCTATGGGGTTGCAAACCCTTTCAGCTCCTTCAGTCCTTTCTCTAACTCCTCCATTGTGGACCCCATTCTCAGTCTAATGGTTGGCTGTGAGCATCCACCTCTGTATTGGTCAGGCTCTGGAAGAGTCTCTCAGGAGACAGCCTATATCAGGCTCCTGTCAGCATGCACTTCTTGGCATCCACAATAGTGTCTGGGTTTGGTGACTGTATATGGGATAGATCCCCAGTCACTGGATGGCCTTTCTTTCAGTCTTTGTTCCACACTTTGTCTCCATATTTCCTCCTATAACTATTTTGCTCACCCTTGTAAGAAGGGCTGAAGCATCCATACTTTGGTCTTCCTTTTCCTTGAGCTTCATATGGTCTGTGGATTGTATCTTGGGTATGAGCTTTTGGGCTAATATCCACTTATCAGTGAGTATATTGGGAGCGATGCCCTTGAAGCCCTCGATTATTGATGTTATTATTATGGTTAGAATTAAGTATGACTGGGTTCATGGAAAATCCCCAGCCAGCTGCAGAAGACTAATACAAATCTGGTGGTCAGGATGAATAATAATAATAATATGATTCGTCAAGATACCCAATGCGATGACCTGTAACCTTTCTGAAAAACCAACATCCTGCTGACTAATAGATATGACAAACCTGTGACCTTTCTGACAACCTGTCAACATCAGCCTACTCCCTGACCACACCAATATTGTGCCCTTGGCCTGCGTAAATGTTTCTTACTTCCCCGCTCCCTCTGTTACCCATGTTATGGTATAAATTCAGCCTTGGGGAAAAATAAAATTGTCGCCTTGATCAGACTCTTGTCTTGGTGTCCTTCTTCGTGTCTCTTGTCCCCCATTCTCTTCCAGGTACCTCTGAACCCTGTCGCTTACATGAGTGCATGCCATGTGTGTTCTTTTGTGATTGGGTTATGTCACTCAGGATGATATTTTCTAGTTCCATCCATTTGTCTAAGAATTTCATGAAGTCATTGTTTTTAATAGCTAAGTAATACTCCACTGTGTAGATGTGCCACACTTTTTGTACCCATTCCTCTGTTGAAGGCTATCTGGGTTCTTTCCAGCTTCTGGTTATTATAAATAAGGCTGCTATGAACATAGTGGAGCATGTGTCCTTGTTATATGTTGGAGTATCTTTTGGGTATATGCCCAAGAGTGATATAGCTGGAACCTCAGATAGTCCTATATTCAATGTTCTGAGGAACTGCCAGACTGATTCTCAGAGTGGTTGTAATCCCACTAACAATGGAGGAATGTTCCTATTTCTCCACATCCTCACCAGCATCACTGAAACCAATAGAAGATAAAGTGTGGAAGAGCCTAGAACACATGGCCCCAGGAGAAGATTTTCTGAACAGAACGCCAATGGCTTAAGCTCTAAGATCAACAATAGACAAATGGGATCTCATAAAATTGCAAAGCTTCTGTAAGGGAAAGGACACTGTCAATAGGACAAAACAGCAACCAAGAGATTGGAAAAGATATTTACAAATTCTACATCTGATATATACAAAGAACTCAAGAAGTTAAACTCTAGAGAATCAAATAACCCTATGGGGAACAAAGTTAAAGAATTCTCCACTGAGGAATATCAAATGGCCACAAAGCACCTAAAGAAATATTAAACACCCTTAGGCATCAGGGAAATGCAAATCAAAACAATCCTGAGATTCTACCTCACACCAGTCAGAATGGCTAAGATCAAAAACCCAGATGGCAGCAGGCTCCCTTTTTTTCATATTTATAACTTTCTTTTCTTGCACCAGGTACATTTCACCCTGATCCTACTAGTGGTTATATAGTCATCATATACATAACCATTTTTATTCTATGCTTTCTACTTATAATATCTGAGTATTTCCATGTGACTCTAGTACATTTTCTTTAAATTGAAGCTAACACTCTTTCATAGTTACTGTTCCTAGACTATCTAGATTAGGCCCTCAGGCCATTCATCTATCTTCCTCCCTATAGGATAACCCTACTCTCAGGCACAGAGACTTTCATGAGTACCTCCCACAAATCTTTCTACATCTTACCTAAGAATTTATTGTTTCCTATTTTTTTCTCAAAAAAAATATATATGTAGTGTTCATAGCATTTTCTTCCTGTTGTGTCCTCCTGCAATTCTAAAATTCATGGCCTCTTATTTTATGTCTATATTCATCTATGCTTTTTAAAAAGATAAAAATTCATTTCTCCCAATACTCAAATATTACAGACCACATTTAAGCTATCTTACATTTTGTACTTAATCAATAATGCCCCCAAAGCTTTGACCTTCATAAGTTTCTCCTCACTCAAAACCATCAGTAATGCTCCCAGTAACAGCAACGAATTTGTATTGGATATTTTATTTATTTAAATATCTTAATGCCAAAGCTTTCTTCTGTTAGCCTGCTAAAACCAATCTTGACTTGTTTGAGAGATGATGTCCCCAGAATTTAAAGTATGTACCAGAAATGAATACATGTGAAGTAATTTTCCCTAAGACATGTATGGCACACTGGTAGATTAATGATTGAAGCAAATGAAAATTTGACCTTTATTGGTATTTTGCTTTCAGTAGAAATATATTCCAAGAAAGAAATAAGAAGGCAGAAAGGGAAAGAACATATGAAACTTGTACCAGGCTGTGTTCAGAGTATAGGGATTTAATGCAGAGTCATTAAAATGATTTAAGTTGCTAACAATAAGTTATATTTGAAAAGTTATTGGGTAGCAAACAGATCATAAGAATTAAGGTATGAGAGGTTGGGGATTTAGCTCAGTGGTAGAGCGCTTGCCTAGGAAGCGCAAGGCCCTGGGTTCGGTCCCCAGCTCCGAAAAAAAAAAAAAGAACCAAAAAAGAATTAAGGTATTACCCTAGATGCCTAGAACAAATGAAACTCAAGACGGATGATCAAAATGTGAATGCTTCACTCCTTCTTTAAAAGGGGAACAAGAATACCCTTGGCAGGGAATAGAGAGGCAGAGTAAAACAGACACAGAAGGAACACCCATTCAGAGCCTGGCCCACATGTGGCCCACACATATATAGTCATCCAATTAGACAAGATGGATGAAGCAAAGAAGTGCAGGCCGACAGGAGCCGGATGTAGATCGCTCCTGAGAGACACAGCCAGAATACAGCAAATACAGAGGCGAATGCCAGCAGCAAACCACTGAACTGAGAATAGGTCCCCCATTGAAGGAATCAGAGAAAGAACTGGAAGAGCTTGAAGGGGCTTGAGACCCCATATGTACAACAATGTCAAGCAACCAGAGCTTCCAGGGACTAAGCCACTACCTAAAGACTATACATGGACTGACCCTGGACTCTGACCCCATAGGTAGCAATGAATATCCTAGTAAGAGCACCAGTGGAAGGGGAAGCCCTGGGTCCTGCTAAGACTGAACCCCCAGTGAACGTGATTGTCGGGGGGAGGGCGGCAATAGGGGGAGGGTGGGGAGGGGAACACCCATAAAGAAGGGGAGGGGGAGGGGGATGTTTGCCTGGAAACTGGGAAAGGGAATAAATAACACTCGAAATGTATATAAGAAATACTCAAGTTAATTAAAAAAAAAGAATTAAGGTATGAATGGAGGAAAGAAAACTGATAAGATATTCCAGGAGCCACAGTTATGATCAATCAAAAAATGAAAGAAGTGATGGACATCTGCCCAAAGGAATGTCTTGCCTCCCAGTTCAACAGAGACCAAAAGTAACCACAAAGGGACGAATTTCCCCCAGAGATTCCCCAACTGCACTTTGGGGCCCTTCGGAACACAGTTTTTGAAGTGCTGAGTTTGTGTTGGCTTTGAATCATTCACGTGGAAAGATTCTATGGTATCCATGTATTCCAAAACACAGAAGTGAAAACTCTGTGTGTGTGTGTGCGTGTGTGTGTGTGTGCGTGTGTGTGTGTGTGCGTGTGTGTGTGTGTGTGTGTGTGTGTGTGTGCGTGTGTGTGTGTAGTCAAGACTCTACAAATGGTTAGTATTGCCTAAAGATAATAAACCTAGTGAATGAAGTGGGATAAATTCAGTTTGAACTGTAAGGAACTGCCAAATCAATGTCTAGGTAGAAAGAAAGCCTGTATCTCAGTCCATTCCTGTTGCTGCTATAAAGTATCAATAGGTTTTACATTCTAATATACAAATCTTGATGAAATGCAAGTATCCCAGCCATTGCAGCCTAAGAAGCAGGGAAGAGGTAGAGAAGGAGTTGATGGAAGGGAGAAACTAAACAGGGCATAAGTTAGTGAAGAAAAGTTATCAATTTCTGCACAGAATTATTCAAGCCAAAGAAAAAACATAATAACATAATCTACCCCACGTCATCTTAGATATGAAACTTGAAGGTAATATTGGCATTTGTAGCTATACTTTTAAAGGACAAATCAAGATCTGTGTAGTTTTCTCTGTTCACAAGCTGAAGGGGAGCACATAAAACCGAGCTGAATTCAGTATTGGGATGCTTATTGTATTGGTGCAAATAGAGTTGACATTGATGATAGAAAATTGAGCTTTATATAACAAGATCTAACAAATAGGATCATCAAGTAATCTATCAGGTGTCTGCACAGTGTTCTCTGAATGTCTTTTCATAAACACATGGAATACAATAATATAAAATGTATTCCTCTTTAGAAAATTTGATTAAAAATATAATGCTAGAAGGTACTAGTCATGACAGAGAAAATGGTTATGTAAGATTTTCAACTGCTTACAACAGAAAACAAATTAGATCACATATGACTCAGACAAAGAAATGGTAAGAAATCATCTAAATCCAATGAATGCTAGGTCAGAGTAACTCCTAGATGTTAACAGAAGAAAGCCCTGAAACCCTAAGCAGCCCCCACACGGGAGGGAGGTCTGCAAAATCAATTAGAAACAGAAGCTTTCTGTTTTTATAGGGCGGGGAGAGCAGCTATCATGAGATGTTCAGCAGAATGGTTCAGTCATTTACTCCTGGAAATGACTTTGTTCTATGTGGACCTGATTTAGGACTCTTTATGTAGGCAAAACTCTCATTTCAATAAGGGTGCATACGCGTGCATGCGTGCGTGCGTGTGTGTGTGTTTGTGTTAGGGAAAGAAGAGATAGATGATACAGATAGAGGATAGATAGATAGATAGATAGATAGATAGATAGATAGATAGATAGATAGATAGATGAAAGATAGATGGGAGTTACTAATCAATAAAATGTATATCCCTTATAAGGATATTACCATTATTTTGACAAATATAAGAGTTTAATTAGAGGTAGCCAATATACTTCCTTCAGCATTTCAAACATCAAAATCCAGGAAGATAAGAAATTGATGAAACATATCCAAGGATGGATAAATTCAATGTGCTGACCATACGGATTCCGTAGTTTACCAGGCATTGTTAATAGAACAAAGCGCAGAGCCCAGGATGGTGGTAAAGCAGTTTCCTGCCTCAGATGTGAATGTTGGTCACCTGGGATCTCTCTGATGATAAAGCTTCCGGTCACTGAATCTAATGAGATGCTGATGTCTAATGACCCAGGTGGTGCACTGCTGTGATGTCTGGACCATATTTGGGTAGCAAGAGATGAATAATCCATGGAAGTAAATGTCTCCCCCAGCAGGGGCAAAGGCTGTGATAGTTTTCTGGGTTTTTAATCACTGAGCATCATGGCTACCTCAGGAAGATGAAAATAAGGAGGATCACAATGAAGAGTGGCAGAGATCCGGTGTGTGTAAGCACAGCGACAGGATGGTGGCAGCAACCATCCCTCCTCATCGGAGAGAGAGACCAAAAAGCAGCCTAGGATAGAAGTCAACTCTGAAAGTTCAGTGTTACACACACAGGCAAGGTGTAACAAAACCTGAAAGACCTGACTGTAGCAGGATACACAAGGCAATTATTTATTTATTACTGAAACAGCAGCCGGGACTGCAAAGTGTGAAAAATTTACACGGAGGAGCTACCTCTGAAACTGCATTCTTCTGAGTAAAAGTAAACTTTTAGAACCAGAAGCTGCCCAGCTCACTGGGACGGAGCCAATGCACTAGAACAAGGGATATTTTGCTGCTGGGACTAAAAGTAAGGCAACCCAAGCTTTGCATATTTTTTGTCAGAAAACATCTTATGGCCTGTTGTTGATGGTTCTTTGCATTTTAGCCAAATAAATCTTTACTTTAAAAAAAGTTCTTTTTTTTATAGAGAGATGCTTTTATTTTTCTTCTTTTCTTTCCTTTCTTTGATTTTTTTGGTATCCTCTCATCATAGTGGCAACCTGTGGGAAGAAGACTATTTCCTGTGTGTCTGGAAACTAGATTGATCTAGAATTGCAGAAATACTAGGTATGAACGAATTGAAGCAAAGAGTGCTTCCTCTCTGCAAACCCCCCACACTACTGTCAGAATAGTGAGGTTCCTCACAGGGCATCCACATAGAGTCCACAGCATCCTTTCTTCCAGATGGTCACAGTCTGACTTCCATTCCAACACAAGAAAGTACAACACCACCGGGGTTGGGGATTTAGCTCAGTGGTAGAGCGCTTGCCTAGCAATCGCAAGGCCCTGGGTTCGGTCTCCAGCTCCGGAAAAAAAAAGAAAAGAAAAGAAAAAAAAAAGAAAAAAGAAAGTACAACACCAAACACCAGAAGAGAACTTCCTGGGAACATTTTCCCACTCCTGTTTCTAGGACCATCTTGTTCCTTCTGTGAAACAGTTCAGAAGTGAAATTTTCTTTTACAATCAATGTACACATTGAAAATACTGTTTCTTTTCTATCTTGAAAAACATGTAGTAAGTTTAGTGTGTATCGTGCTTGCTCAAAAGGGCATCCACCGTGAAAACAAATGTGAAATCAAGAATGTATACATTGCTAAAGAAGTATCTTGACTCCTGTGTGGAAACAATCCTGGTTTTGGCCACAGAGAACTCTCATATGAATGCCAGAGACTCTAAATGCCCAAGTATGTGGACCTATATATGCTTCAGGTATCTACACATTGCATTTCTTCACTGGAGTTGTGAGGCCTTGCTCCATTCTCTTAACCCTGCTTTACCGTACCTTTTTCTAAACTTCACTTTCCCTACATTTGGAAGGGTAAAGAGAAAGCTTTGATATGACCTTAGAGGCAACTAGGGTGAGGGCAGAGGGTGCTCATCTTGACTCTGGTTTAAGGAGAGTTAGAATTTTGTCTAGTTCAGCCTTTCTCATTAAGGGTCTAGTGAGGACTGTGGTAAAAGCTGTCTAGCAACAAAGTACATATTCCCTTCTCTCCTGTGTGGAATTTTCTTTAGGAACTTCCCTGTGGAAGTGAGAGACTTTAGCAGAACAGGATGAAAGTATTTTAAATCTTGGGGCCTCTTTTTAATTTTCAGGATGGTCAGACAGTCTGGAAAACAAAGATGAATATCCCTAATAATCAATCCACAGATATTGCATTATAATGTATGACATCACCAATGATGAGTCTTGCAACATTCTAAAGCCACACACTGTCCTTACTATCTTACATTCTGTATCAGTCTTTCTTAAAGACCAAGCAGGTAGGAAACACTGAACACACAGGTTAGTATTTATATTTGCTGTAGTCTGTGTTTGTGCGCCTCCAAAATCAAACTGGTGATCTTCAGGATGATGGTATAGCCTGAGGAAACGTGCCTCTGTCTGGTGATTGAATTACATCATAAGAGCACTAGTGAGATTAGTGTTCTTGTAAAAGATATCATACATAGCAGGTTTGCTCCTTCCACCATAAGAAGGCACAGAAAAAGCAGGCTCCATTAGCCAAAAAGCAGAACCTCACCAATCACCAACACTGCTAGTGACTTACCTTAAATTCCACAGCCTCCAACTGTAAGAGATACTTTCTTGCCTATTAGCTACCCAGAGAAAAGCATTTGGTTATAGCAGAATAGGCTGGAATTCTGAATAGTGCTTTAAAACTGTTTCTCTTGTCTAGAGTTTGTTTCATACCCATTTGTGTTGTAAGCACCTAGAAAAGTGCTGCTTATAGATAGTCTTTGAACTCTGGAGCAGCATTTGGCCTAAGAAGCACTTTTATTGTGGTTAGGTAATCTTAAAAACATGTGAGTTCCGAGAGGAAAAAAGGTCACCAAGTAAAATGCACAGTACTCATCTCCATTTGAATTTCAGACAAACATTTCTTGTTTATAAACATATCCCATGTTGGAGTTTTTAAAGAGTTACCATTGGTCACTACAGTAGGAAGAAGGGGCTCTAAAAATCTTCCACTTGAAAATGACACTCATGAGAACATGAAGTGCCCTCAGGATTAGTGAAGAAATAAGTCACGCACATGGCCAGCCTAAAGGGAGCAGAGACAAGGGAACCTGCCACGATGGAGGGAAATTAGGTTAGAGATTTACAGTCCCAATTAGAACATACACACACACACACACACACACACACACACACACACACACTTGCATGAACACACTCACACACATGCACATTCTCACACATGCTCATACACATGCACACACACCTTTAAATTCACATCTTAAAGAAATACATCAGATTAAAGGAGGAGCTGCAAACACACAATAGTTGTTTGTTGCCTTTAGAGTATTAAAGGATGAGAGAATGGAAGTAAAAACAATAAAGAGAGAAGGAATAAATAAAAACAAATTGAACCAGGTGCCATAGCCCTCTCTGTACAAGAGGCTATACTGAGAACTGATTCTAATGTGTCAACATGGTTCCAACTAGCAGTTTCAAAGGAGGACCTCAAACTTGGGTCCTCTGGCTCCATGTCCCGCCTCTTGTTATTTTAGCCTCCAGGTCCTAAGGCTACTTGTTTGTCAGACAAATATAAACCTTAAAATTAACAATAGCTTCCAATCTACAGGTTAATTTAAATAGGATATATCGATATATCTAAATTAACATTACTTTTTATTTCACTTGATGTTTTATCAAGAATAGGCACACATACTTATATAAGGCTTGGTGTATTCTTTTTTGATAGTTATTAATGATGGTTTTAGAAAAGGAACAGTTGGTATTAGAACACTAACCTTGTCATGTAATGACTGATTTAATAACTCCTTGTACCAAAGTTCTCATTTGTAAAGCAAGGACAATAAAGTTTACTTACATGACCACATGAAGGCTGAACTAGAATGTCTATTAACATGGAAAGCTCTTCTGTTGTACCGAATCCATTTAAAAATGAAATGAAACAGAAGAATGGAGCATGGCAGGGCCTGGTACATAAGGTTGGTTGGTTGGTTGGTTGGTTGGTTGGTCTGTGATGGAGCCTTGTAGTATAGCCCAGGCTAGCCTCAAATTCATAATGCTTTTTCCTCCTACGTCCTAAGACTAGGAGCATGTGGAAATGTACAGGCATTCATCATTTAAGTTTCAAAGCATTTAATCTTGGCTTTCTGTTGTTTCAAAGTTTATCAAGTAAGTTAATGCAGGGACAATCTCTGCCTTTCTTCCTGGTCTATTTACTATTCATTGGACACTTCATGGAGAAGTTAACCAAGATGACTTCATGTTTGTATATTAAGTTTTACAACTCTGGAAAGGTTCTATGACCAGTGAAACGTTCACATAGCATGGCTTAAATGTAGGGTGAAAAATCAAACAAGTGAGTATTTCTTGAAGCAACCTCAAATCTGCTTAATTTACTTAGATTTCCTATCCTATTCTTTTACCCTACATAGCAAGTAAGCTTCTTCTCCATCTGGATAAACACTACCTAAAGACTAGCAATAAATTTAAAGATGTCAAAAACTATTTCAAGGGAAATGCATTCCCTATTCTTTATCATTGTATTCTCTACTTTTGAATTTCTAAAAGATGTGTTGTTATATATTATTTTAAAATTTGAATCAATATGGTGTTATATTATGTATCTTTTCTACTTTTTCATTGAGAAGTATGTTTTAAAGAATCATTTACCCTGATATAGGAAAGAATATTTTATTCTTTTCTTACCATTTTTTTGTCTTAAACTATAATTTACTTACCCATACTCCACACAGCATGGTGATAGTACTTGGGTCAAAGGTACATTTTAGGTGTCATCTTGAGTAGGGTGCCTGAGGACTCCTTAGGCACAGGAAGGTATACCTGCTGTGATCCTGAAGCCAGAGAAGAAAGGTAGTAGCCCAGGTTATTTCAAACTTCTTAGAGGACTTCACCACAATCATAAGGCAGAGAGACCATCACACTTGTACTTTAAGTTTCATAACTCCACAAAGGTCCATTAAAAGCTTCCATTAGAAAGCAGGAAGCACCATGAAAGACACTTTCAGAGAGTACCAGCTGCAGGTGGGAGCAGAGACTGATTGGGAACAAAAGGGCTGTCTGTGTCTCTTAAGTTCCTCTTAACGACTGTTGCTCTCCAGTGGTCTCTGACATTATTTTGATACTTTATAGATTTCAAAAATAAGTCTCAAGTTTCATATGAACACTCGCAGCTGAAAATAAGATGTTAGACCGTCATAAGGCAAGGGAATCATAGTACATCTCTCTTTGTCAATGGACACCACAAAGCTGTTACAAACAATCCTATAAATCACATACCTTGACATCTCTATTTGATAAACCATGTAGAATCCAATTCCAGTCATTTGAGTCCTCTGTTCTCTTACACCCAAACATAAATCAAAGGATTAATAGCCCTAAAATTGATCTAAGTGCCAGAGAAGGCCTTGAAAAATTATCTTTGTCTCTGCACAAATCCCTTCATTAACTATCTTAAGGGAGCCTTTCTTCTTTCTTCCCTGCACAGACAAAGGCTCAAGTGAAACTGTAGTCGCCTTTGTCTGATGACTTACATCAGAATGAACCTTGAAATTGGGATGTATCCAAGATTACTTGAACATCAAAGCGGAGCTAAATTTTGAAAAGAATATGTGGGATTAAAGAAAGAAAGAAAAAAATTGCAATCTACCTTCCATGGAGGCTTCAGTCAGTTCTCAGGGGAACAGGTCTATAGATAGTAACCAAAGTTTGTGTTTTAACTTTTAAAAAGTGTTACATTTATTTAATAGCTCTTTGTTAAGTGTGTTCATGCAGGAGTTCCCATGGGCATATGCCACGGCACACATATAGAGGTTAGAGAATTATTTAATTATTCTATCCTTCCTGGCTGGAGTGAGTTCAAGTCTAAGAAGTTGACTACAAGCTCCTTCACTCACAGAGCCATTTCGGTGGCCCCTTTCTTTTAAGGGTCTTTGTTAGCATATATCCTTCCACAGGATCTAAAAATCACAACACAGCTGCTTACACAAGTCTAGACTAGCATTTCTGAGAAAAATATATACTTGAAAGCATTGTGGAGAAAGAGATACTATGACAGCAGAATAAATTAGTACCTTGGGGGTTATTTTGTTTTATTTAGTTCTCATAAGCTTAAAGTCAACCAAATGTAAAAAATCAGGTTCAATAGCCCCAATGCCAGGCAAGGACTTTTAAGACATTGGCCAATGAAGAAGAAAATCCCTGCTTCCAAGGGACCAGGTATAGTCTGACCAAGGTTGGTTGAATCATTTTACAAACAACAAACAATTAACCATTGAAATAAGTCCCTAATTTGTATTGACAGAGGGATATGTCTTTCTTTTTCTTCATAAAATCTCAAATTTAAAACCTTGGGATGGTCAGTTTGCTTCTCTTCCAAGTTGCTACTATACACACTCCCCCTTGGTACTTTTGTTATTGTCATCTTGGATACTTGAATAAGGAGCCCATTAAAAAATATCTCTAACCCAAATGCTTTGCTGACATCTGAGAAGGTGCTCTGTATTTACCAGAGAAGCCTTGTCATTTGGCATCACCGCTGAGAAGAGAATGAATGACCTAGCCATGCATTGCTCAATATAAGCTTCCATAATTGCAGATATAATGAACAGCTTTCCTTCCAAATAAATATCTACATGCTTTACCACTTTGCATTGGATTCAAGGCTAGGACATATTTAATTGGATTTCTGCAAGTTCCCTTACCTTAATCTTGATAACCACATATGTACAAAATGTTTCTCTCAGATTTATTTTATTTTATTTTTAAGCCAACTTTGTGAACGTTATACTCCTAGTGATCACTGCACTGTGTACAATTAGGGACACAGAGAGACAGAAATAGATTATACAGCAGACATTGGGAAATGTCAGTCTTCATTATTTTGCCCACTTTTCTTCATGTGTACACAGAGCATAAATGTGACTTGAAATCTTTCCGTGATAATAATGTTACAATACCTACCTCTGTAGCATGACGTCTATTTCTCAAATGTTCGACTCACCTTGCTTTCCAATGCATCCTGGCTTGTGTATCTTGTTAGACTAGATATCCAATTGCAATGTGAAAAACTTCTGCCGAGTGGCAGATTCTTCGGAACCCCACTGGTAAACTACAAATCTAATCTGTCCTCTGAAAGTTATAGTGATAGATAACCTGAGCAAATCCTGCCTGTTGGGTGACAAGCACCTTATTCCTGGGACCCACTTTCTCCCACTCATTCTTGTTCTCTTCATATGTGTCTTCCTGCCCTTTTAGAAATGGCAAATGTTTTACGAGAGGAGCTTCTTGAGGCTCGCACTTTTTCATGGAGTCCATTGAGAATGTTCTCCTATGTACTTCTTCACATCTTTCTGTCAGCCCTTCTCAGTAATGCTCGACTTGATAAGCCTCAAGAAAGTTGTAATTATATAGGGGTTGAAAGGCAGCTCCTGAGCATATATCCCTCATGACTTGACCTCCAAGAGTTCGAAGGTGTTTGGGAGGTACTAGCCTATTAGTAAAGCCATTCATTCAGAGGACAAAGCATTTGCACTTTTAAGTACAAACAAATGAGCTTCATTAGGTGATACATCTGAGGGCAAGTGACTAGATGCCACCAGTGTCTGCAGGGTGAAAGTAATGTAGCGCCAGTTTCCTTAACTGATCAGCAACGATGCTGACTTATGTATTAGGGGTATAATCTCCAGTGAT
Source organism: Rattus norvegicus (assembly GCF_021556685.1). NCBI lineage: Eukaryota > Metazoa > Chordata > Mammalia > Rodentia > Muridae > Rattus > Rattus norvegicus. The sequence goes on from NC_141535.1 coordinate 44,353,468, forward strand.
TCTGTAATTTTTATAGCTGCGGAATCCTCTGAAATTGTAATAAGTAGTTTATTGACTTCCACCAGCTTTCCAGAGGCCTAGGCAGATTGGGTGGGTGGGGGGGTGTGTGCTTAATTTCCTTATTGCCATGGTCTAGGAGGAAGAGGGCTCCAAAGCATGGAAAAATGTAGCTTCTGACTTTGCAGGGCTTTGCAGCTGGTTAATGGGAATGGCACCGGACATGGAGAACACACTTTCAGTAGGAGATGACTGACTGCAGGGTCCGAGTCTGTGCTCTCATCAATGTGCAACTCCACCTCACTGGTGGCAATGTCTTCCCCAGAGGATTTAAATACTTTAACGTCCCATAGGAGTTCATACACAGAGAGTTCTGTATGGGTAGTGTTCTGCTAAAGATTATAAGCTCAAGGGCCATCAGTTATAGCATCTAGATTTAGAGAAGAACGTGATGGTCCTTGAGATGATGCCTAGGTAGAAACATGAAGCAAGGGCAAGAGTTATTGGTGTTATGGGCCCCAGAAAAAGAATCAGAAAAGACTGCAAGAAGGAATAATTTTAACATGTTTAAATCAAAGTCCATTAGAATCCTGATGGGCTCTCATGCGCACCCTTCATGAGAGTCCACACCAGTTTTACCTTTGCACTCAAAAGCCAGACCAGAGAGTAATGAACCCAGGATCTGCTTCCAAGTCCTTTGATAATTTTTTGGACTCCCTAAAATAGCATCATGAGCTTCAATCCAGGCTTCTAGAGAGGGAGAAGAAAAGGTCATTACCTGACTTTTAGGTTAAAATATAGTGGCTCTGTCTCTCTTGGTCTCAGGTAGGTATAGCAGTGATGCAATTGAGCAAGGGTACTGATTTTCCATATCTAGACAGCAATTCCTTTAATTAAGAAGAAAATCATTAGTGAGAAATGGAAATCAAAGCACATTTCATGTGAATTTAAACTTAATGTCTGGGGACAGACCCACAAGAGGGGTATGTTGTTACATCGTATACCTTCCCCCAGCTCACAAAAGCCATTGTTTTAATCCTCTAGTGAGAGTGAGAACAGGAGACAGGAACAGAAGACGCAGTCCCCCAAAAGCAGTTGCCTCAAAAGCAACAGTTCCAGAATGCTTTTAGTTCTCTAGCTAGATATACCAGAAGTGAGTTCTGGTTTACCCACTCCATTGCCCAGAGAAGGCTGTATGTGAGGATGAAGCCCAGAAGTCCAGTCAAACATTACTAATCCCTTCTAGAGAACAACTCTGGAACTGGATCTCTAGAATTTTATGGTAAAAAAAGGAATTCTACGTGTTCTCCAACTTCAACCCACCTTTTAAGTTATTTCTTCCTCTTCAGAGATGGGAATAACATAGTGGCAGTAATGGCCCATTAGTGGGAAATTAGTACTTTCTAGCCAAGAGAACAAAATCTCTGAAGCCCTACCTTCTAAGCTACACAAAATAGGAGAGTTAATCCACTCAGGTTGGTCAACCACATGGTCAAGAGACTACTTCTTAGGAAGGACAGAGGACCCTAGGAAAATGAGCTCAGTGGAAGCTATAGAATAGTTGGGATAATTGCCTTTTTAATAAATTTGTTCATTTTTTTTCCACAAAATTCCTACCCCATAGTGAAGTAACATAGGGCCACAGAAATGCAACTTTGTAAATCCATCCACTTTTCCTTTCCTTTTTTTGTTTTTTGCAACTGTTCTAAGTACATTTCTCCTGGTATTTGGACTTCCTTACTCTTTTGTTTAAGTTCCCCCCTCCCTGTCATAAGATGCTTATCTGCCATGTACCTGGCCAATCCCCATGGCAGCTTAAATCCAACAGTATGGTTATCTTTCTTTTCTCTTTTTTATTCTCTCCCTCCAAGTATTTACTGAGATTTATAGTTTTCCTGCTCTGGGTTTTTGATTTCAAATTTTAATAAATTGTCCTCAAAGACAGAACAAGATTACAACCTTTTTGAGAGTTCCCCCTGTACATTTCACTAGCAGACAAGGGATTTGATAGTGGTAGGTGGGAAAAGCAAATTGGCACCCACCTCTGGTCTCACCTTAATGTCGACAGATGTTTGAGGAAACCATCCTTCATGTTGTTAGGAAACAACTCTCTCCTCCCAAGTGTCTGCTGTCAGGTTAAAACTGAACAGTATTTTTGTATCTTTTCAATTTAAGTACCAGGTAAAATAACTTCCTTTGTGGTCCGATGGGAATAATTCATTTTCATCAGTCTGTAAAAACACTCAACATTTGAACAGCGTGCAATACGATTATGCTGCAAGCTGAAGGGAAGTAAGAACAAGAACGAGAGAGAGAGAGAGAGAGAGAGAGAGAGAGAGAGAGAGAGAGAATGTTCCTTGGCAAGACTGCCACCTTCCCTTCAAAAATACATGTGGCAGTGCTTATGAAATAAAAAAGTTTTTAAAATGAGCAACCACTATTGATCATACTTGGACTTTATGAATCATCCTGTTCAGAACAGATGGAGGATGAAATCAATACCACTGTTGCTCCAAGGAAAACATCCTGAATATAACGATGAGATGAGATGAGGAATCCCTCTGTGTTTCTGCTTGCTCACCTTAGGCCTCGAAAGTGTCATTTTGGCCATGGTTGAAGGGGAAAGTGAGGTACAAGGTAACTCGGTCAATGTCCCCTTCCGTAATGCTTAGTCATCTGCAAGAAAGGAGAATGATAAAGTATGTAAATAAATAAATTCTACGAGATGAGCTAAATCCCAGAGAAAAGGAAATGGAGAAACATAAACCTAGTTTTAATTTAAAAGGGGAGGGGGTATTCCAAAAGAAACAAAAGATCATCAGTACAAATGGAATCTTCTGTTTTTACCTCATGTGGCTTAAAATATTGATTAGAATCAGAGGTAGACTCAGAAAAATTGTTTATATCAAGCCAATATGGATTCACTGTGATAATGCCCTGACCATGCAGCTCAATCATCCAATTAATATGACTTAGCCTGGCACATTAAACTGCATAAACATTCCACATGGTGAACACTGTTCTGGGGACTACCTATACTCAGAAGGGAGAACAAAACTCCCTTCGGCCAGGATAGTGGTGAGACTGTCTTTGGACTACACTTTGAGTTACAAGAGCTAACTCCATGGATTTCTCCTCCTTCAGGAAAAAAATCTGCATATTTACAAATAGCATCGGCATCAAGTGGAGTGTAGCTATCTGTCAGTATTCACCAGAGATAGTCACCAGGACCTTCTGCGATTATCAAGACATGAGCGTGCATGGATATAAAATGATGGAGCATTTTCATAATGCCCCAGGCATCCTTCCATGCATTTTAAATACACCCTAGATGATTTTTAGCACCTAGAGCAATGTAAGTGTTGTGGAAGCAGCCAGTATACTTTGTTATTTATGGAATAATAATAGAGATGTCTGACTTCAGTACACATACAAGTATTCTCTGAATTTCATTTTTCTATATGCCATTGGTTGACTATGGAAATGAATTCCCTGGGCAGAAGGGACCTCCTGTACTCATTTGAATGTACAGTGTGTGCAACCTGAAGCATGAGGATGGAAATCTCTAGGTTTGTGACTCTGTATACCACGCTCTCACGCAAAATAGCAGGTGTCTCTCCTCTGTGCTCACTGAAGGTTAAATTATGTCAACATAAAAGCAGTTCTATGATTATGATTAAAAGGATCTTCTCAATCAGAAAACCTGCTGTGGAGATAAGTTTTAAAGTAGTTTCTAGAATACCTTTGCCTGGGGCAGAAGGAGGGATTCTATCTGCTATGAAAACTGAAGATTGGATTTGGTTTTGGAAAGAATCGCTAGTACAGGGTGTCAAGTGTCAAAAATTAAAATTGGTCTCGTAGGGAGGTAGGAGAGATCTGAGAAGAGTTGGAGGAGGGGAAACAATCAAAATATATTACACAAAAAAAAGTTAAAGAAAAACCCCATAAAGTTGCCAGTCTTCCTGTATATCAGCAACAATCATTCTGAGAATGAAATCAAGGCAGCACCTCATTCATAGTTGTGGAAAATAAATGCTTGGAATAAAACTAAAGAAAGAAGTAAAAAGAACCTTTTACAATGAGGTTTAAAACAAAAAGGAAAGAAATTAATGAAGACACTAGAAGATGGGAAGGGTAGTTTACTAAAAGCAATCTACAGATTCAATACATTTACCATCAAAATTCCAATATTGTTCTTTACAGAAAAATATTAAATATTAATTAAATTATGAATTAAAAATATAGGGGAAAATAATGCTGGAAGTATACTCTTCTCAAATGAGTATACAGCAGAACTATAGCAATGTAAACAGCAGAGTGTTTGCAGGAAACACACATAGAACAAAGGAATAAAATAGAGAACCCAGAAATAAACACACTCAGCTCCAGCCTCCCAATTTTTATAAAGCTGACAAAAATAAATATTAAAGAAAAGACAGCCTTTCAAGAAATGGCATTGAGGAAACTAGATGGATGAAATTACATCCTTACTTCCACTCTATACAAAAATTCTCCAACCGATGAAAGATCTTTTTTTTTTTTTTTTTCCAGAACTGGGAACCAAACCCAGAGCCTTGCGCTTGCTAGGCAAGCGCTCTACCACTGAACTAAATCCCCAACCCTCCCCCCCTCCGATTAAAGATCTTAATGTAATAAGTGAAAGCTGAAACACTTAAGGGAAAAAGAATAGGGAAGATACTTCAAGACATAAAATAAGCAAAGACTTTCTCAATAGGATTCTAGTCACTTGGAAAATAAGGCCAACCGTTGATAAATGTGACCTTACTCAATTAAAAAGCTCCTGTATAGCAAAGAGTCAACTAAGGGAAGAGATGGGTTCTTCTTAGAGATTAGGAGAAAAATCTTTTCTAACTATACCCCTGACAAAGTATTAATACCTAGACTATATAAAGAACTGGAAGAACCTAAACATTAAGAGAATAAACAACCCAAAGAATAAATGGGCTAACCAACTGGACAGACAATTCTCAAAAGATGAGCGCTGACAAGATGGCCCATTGCATAGCGGTCCTGGCTGCCAAGTGGGATAACCTGAGTTTGATCTTCCAGGAGCACACATGGGCACATGGTGAAAAGAAACCAACTCTACTGGCATGCACATGCACATGCCTATACACATATACATACCACAAAATAAAATAATAAACATTTATTTCATCTTTGTGTGTGTGTGTGTGTGTGTGTGTGTGTGTGTGTGTCTGTGTGTCTGTGTGTGCCTTCCATGCGCATGTGTTCAGGTAGTCATGGGTGCCAGATGAAGGTATGAGATCACGGGAACCTGAAGTTACAAATGGTTATGGGCTACCATACATGGTTGTGGGAATTGAATGAACTTGGGCCCTCTGGAAGATCAACTAGTGTTCTTAACTGGTGAGCCATGTTTCCAGCTCCTCTCTCCAATATCTTGAATAAAGGATAGGGATGACTTAACTCCACTGTTGACAGGTCCCAGATAGTTCTGGTGAAGAGCCAAGGTACCAGCTCTCTAAATCATACTATAAATCATTTGGATACATTTTTAAATGAGTTGATTAATTAGAAAATTTCTATATCTTTTGTATTAATCATGGTTCTCTGGAGAAACAGAACTAATAGAATGAATATATATATATACACATATACATAATATTTATATTATCTTTTTTGTAATAAGTTTAAGTTGAACTAATAACGATAGCTCTCTCACACTTGAGAGGCCAAGAACCTGGTAGTTGCTCAATCCCTAAGGTTGGATTTCTCAGCAATTTCGATCTGGCTCCAAAAACCTGGAGAGTTCTGGAGAGCCACTGATCCTTGGACAACAATGGAATCTCCAGGAATACTGGCTCTAATATCAGGGAAGTAAATGGCAGCAGCAAGAGAGTAAATTAAACAAATAACATAAGAGGGAAAGACAAGGGATCAAAGGCAAATAAATAGCCTTCCTTCCAAGGTGCCCATTTTTATCTAGGCTGCTTGCAGAAGGTGCTGCCCAAAGTTGAAATGAGTTCTCCCTCCCACATTAACAAAGGCAATCAGGACATTTCTTCAACTGAGTCTCCCTACTACCGTTTGTTAAAGTAACATTAAAATCGACCATTCCACTACATGGGTTAAGATAAAGGAATGATGAGGATTTGAGCTTATATCTTGGGTTGTGAGGCACAATCATAACATTTTTAAATTACAAGATAAATGAGAAACATTCTGGTAGTTTGACATTGTTCTTGTTTCTTATGGAAACACAAAGTTTAGATATTTATGGTGTTTTTCTTTAAGCCCCAGGTAGCATTTGGTGATCAGAACCACATGATGTTTCCAACAGGGTTATTTGCAGCCCAGAATTACTACCAGTGGAAACCTTTCCTAGTTGCATTACTTTTCTATGTTTGTTCTTCAGATAGATAGGTAGGTAGGTAGGTAGGTAGATAGATAGATAGATAGATAGATAGATAGATAGATAGATAGATAGATAGACAGACAGACAGACACACACATTTCTGTTGTATCCTCTTCAAAAGTATTTATCTACTATTGTCTAATCAACTCACCAAATGTTTTCTTTCTCATTTAAGATATAGAATATCACTTTGTTGTGAACTAAAGTAAGAGATATTCTTGGATATCTATGAAGATTTAAATTGGTCCCCAGATAATAAATATAATTTAGTTGTATCTGACTACAGTATGAAAAACACAAAATTCAGCAGGAGCTATTGAACACTTTTATGTATTACTTATATAGTTGATATATGGGAAAAATACAACATGCAGACTTGGTAGTGGTTGGCAAGTCAAATTGATATGTACTATGTTGGATTACATGCTGAGACAGGAAGAAAAATAGTTGAAAAACCTGCTGATCTTTTTTCCCCTTAAATATTAGTTCCTGACAAACTAAATTCATTTTTCAGTAAAGCTATTATTCTGCTTCAAAGAGAGAGCAATATTATCAGTCCAATGTCAGCAACACTGTATTCTTGCTTTTTCTATGTTCACAACTCAGAACAGAGACTATAGTCACCTTATTAACTCCATATTGATTAAATTAGCAGAAAAGCAAGCTGTTTTTATTTACATGATACTAAGCTGTAAAATTATAGAGTGTCCTGATTAGGTATTATTGCTTTTATACTTTAAGTTGATTTCTCCCCCTAGGGAACCCAATGGAATAATAGTGTTACTTCCTCAGAAGTAGGTCAAACTCACTCTAACCCAGTGGTTTTCAACCTTTCTAATGCTGTGACCCTTTAATATAGTTCCTCATGCTGTGGTAAGCCCCAGCCATAAAATTATATTTGTTGCTTCTTCACAACTGTAATTTTGATACTGTTATAAATTGTAATGTATACATCTGTGTTTTCGATGATCTTTGGAGGTCATGACCCACAGGTTGAGAACCGCTGCTCTGATCACAGAAACAAGGACAGTTCTAATATGTAAGCCTGTAATTTAAAGATTAGAATGAAGAAAGTTTCCATATACTTTATGAGGTTATAGACTAATGCTTAGTGGTCAATGCCCTTGGGGAGCATGTGGTTTTCTAAATCACATGTAGTACCAGAGTCACATTTCTGCTGACGTACTTCCTCCTGCTAATATGTAGGGCATCACGTTGCCCAAACTATAACAATTCAGAATTTCTAATATGTTTATCACCTTGTAGTTTTTATGTTAAATTTCTTCTAACTGCACCAGAAACTTCAAAATAAATCTAACGCTTCGTTGACGGATCATAGGCATCTCTCATTACATCATTTCTAGATAACTGTACATTATACCAGATAGACTATGACCAGTTCTCTCAGATGTCAAGTCTCTTGGTTATTTTATTTTATTGATTCTCTTTTATATACTTTCTTTGTTTGCTTAAAGAGCTTTACACAAAGAGTCTCAGCATTATCCCTCTGAGGCTCACTCCATTCTTTTCTCTAAACTTCATATTAGATCAATGATTACTACCTGAAAAGTAGTCAAGCTTTATGAATCACATTCAATTTGACTCCACAACTTGTGTTTGATTTTTCATGCTAGAGAGCAAACCTGTGGAGGGCTTGTGCTATCTCTAAGCTAAACTCCAAGTTCTGATTATTGCTAATGACCCCTAATACTCCCTGTTTCCTTTCATTGATATTATTGAAGTTCTTCCTCAACTGAGCTATGCCAACCTCTTTGGGTCAATCAATAGTCAAGCCATAGTGGTGAGTGACCAGTAATAATCTCAGGCTACCAACAAATGAGGCCAAGCAATAGTCCTCTCTCTCTCTCTCTCTCTCTCTCTCTCTCTCTCTCTCTCTCTCTCTCTCTCTGCTATATATGCCATACTTGAATTTATGAAAAAATCATTCAACATCTTCAGAGAACTCATTTCCTATCTCAAGTCGCCGTGAAGTGGCTTCTATTTGTGGTGCTCTAATATCTTTCTATCTAGCCTAGTGGCCTTGCTCTAAATGTCAGATTGTCAGATGCTGCCCTGCTAACTAAGGTAGAAGTCCAACATCACCAGAAAGCCCTGAGTTCAGTACAAAATTGCAAATTCCCTTTACCAGCAGTACTTCTCCCTCTCTGACTTCATCTGAGGAGCTCAAAACCCCTATACCCTCTAGGTGTGGAATGTCAGGGAGCTTTGGTTAGATTACAGGGTCAGCATCCCTCCTCCTGATAAGAACTCATTCAGCAAGCACCTGAGCTTCCTCGAATACCTTCACATGCTAAGGCAGCATCTCAGTACCTTAGTCTTCAGCCAATGACCTTTGCCCTCAATGGATATTCTTTTTTTTTTTTTTGGTTCTTTTTTTTTTCCGGAGCTGGGGACCGAACCCAGGGCCTTGCGCTTCCTAGGCAAGCGCTCTACCACTGAGCTAAATCCCCAACCCCTCAATGGATATTCTTACTCCCTAATCCCAAAACTGTATATCTCTTGATTCACCTGGAGTAAAGTTGATCTGTCTCCCCAAAGCTGATCCTGTAGAAAAGATTGGTATTTTTGCTGTATTCAAGAGCCATCCTTGTTTGTGGACTCTGTTCCCTTCATCCTCATGGGCCAGTGGCCAACAACCCCCAGGGAGAAGGGAGACCCACAGTCAGATGTAGCTATGGCTTCCAGCCTTGCTCTTTCCTGTTCTTTACCTAGAAAAGCTAGTTCATGCCCTTTGTACCTCTACCTCTTTCATGGACCACAGCCATAAAAGAAACAATTGCACTGGGACTTAACAGCATGGTCTGCCTGACACAAATTTGACTGTACACTGAAGATCCTATTGTATTAAATATAAAATATTGCCTATAACCAAGCTCAATTTAAGACTGCCTTGATTGCCATACACTGGACCATTGACTGCCCTAGACAGTAAACCCTTTATAGTTGAGCCAGTTCAATCACCATCCTTAAGTGCCTCTTCAACACTCTTCAGTCTAATTTCAACATCTTATAATATTTTATCCTCAAGTCATTAGAAATAGAAATATAGAAAATACAGCTTCTGATTTCAAGATTTGATATGGCATAGCTTGTACAAAACTTATAACATGTATTTCTAATTCATGCAACTTTGGTCAACATATCTTTACTCTGGTAGAGGAACACCATCTCAAAGAAGTGTGATCACAGAAGTATGATCCTAAGGAATATGAAGTTGGGGAAACTACTTATGTAATTGAAGCTTCCTGTACTGGGTGATTGAGGGAAATGAAAAATATTTAAAGCCTTGTCTTATCTAGATTATCTACACTAGGTAAGGTAACTATAACATAAGCAGGATATAGACAGAAAATAGAAACCCATAAAATGCCTATGGTAAAAAATGATAACCAATGACAGCAACTCCTTAGATGCTGCCACTGGAGTTTCTGTCATTAATTATATCTTTAAGTATAATTGACTTTGATAAAGTCAAAGAATTATCAGAATAGGACAAAACAATTCTTTCACAGTCAAGTAAGTATTCCTCCCCAGGGAAGAACCACACAGTAGTTTACACAGCATCAGGGGTCAGCCCTGAAATCAGACACAGACAAGAAATATTATATGGACTGAATAGGCTGTATTTATATATTTAGGAATGCACAGAGAGAGAGAGAGACAGACAGAGACAGACACACACACACAGAGAAAAACAATAAAAAAGAATCCACAAATTTGTGAGACAGCAAGACAGGGGGTACATGAGAGAACTTGAAAGGAGAAAATAGAAGGGGGAGATGGTATAATATTTCAAAAATAAATATATTTTTAAAATTATTTTCCTTATCACATCAGACTTATTTATTTCAACTAACTTATTTTCTTTTGTGCTTCATAAAGAATATTCTGGTGACATTTCATTGAAAGTGGCATCTCTAAGAAATTAAGTAAGCGAAATAGTTTTAGAATAAAAACCTGTTCTTAGACTAAAGTGATGGATTATCAATATTTATATATATAAATACATATATATGATAGTAAATATTTGTATATCAAGTTAAGAGGCTACAAATAGACATACAACTGAAATTAATACATTGCTTTCATAAAAAAAGAACAAGTCATCTAATTAACTAAAGGTAATCTGAACTAAGCATCCAACTCTATGATGAAAAGTATCTTTTAAATTATACTATATTTAACTGTTGAGACTTCTTATAGCACTACATGACATTGAATATATGCTTTTTTTTCAAAAACTTTCCTTAAAATCTTTACTTTATTTTTAATTATATCTACATGCATGTTTCTGGCCTCACAGAGACCAGAAAGGGATATTGGATCACCTGGAGGTGGTGTTACAGATGTTGGTGAGCTGTCCAATGAGGATTCTAAGACCCAAACTCTGGTCCTTTGTAGGAATAGCAAGTATTCTTCATCGCAAAGCCATCTCTATAGCACTAACCAGAAACTTCTCATTATGAAACTGGTGTTTTTCATGACTACCAATATTAAGCCTGCTAACTGGCTGTTAAAGACTAAAGTCTATATGGAGGTGTTCACTCCAAGCTTTTAAACTTGTACCTTTGTCTAACTCATTATATGTGTTAAACATTAGGTTAGCAATTATGAATGTTTATGAGTAGGGAATAAAACCAAAAGATAATAGGAGAAGTCACATGTATGCATGTGTGTGTGTGTGTGTGTACAAATATATGAAACTTTTTTTTTCCTTTAAGCAGTTAATGACTATAATGGAAATGTTGAAGACATTACAGAAAATTTGGGCACATAAACAAAAGCTAAATTGTGTGGTTTAAACTTCAAGGGAAGTAGGCGTTCAAAGAGAGAAACGAATGTGGGTTGTAGCTTCTTAGGAACGCTGTGGGGAGGAAGAATTAAGACTGTATTTAATACTGTTGCACAAGGCTGAATATTCTCATGTAACTTCCATTAAAACATAAAGACCCTCTTCCTTGGGGGATAAACTCATGAAATCATGACTTGGGTAATTTAGACCAACTTCTCGATTGGATTGACGGGCGTGACATTCTGAAGCAGGATGACACATTCTCAATCATACAGCTTCTGGAAATGTGCAGATAACCCTGAAAGATGAAGGCTATTGTCTAGCCAGCCAATCATGTGGACTCAAGCCCAGGCATGAATGAGTTGCAGATGTCATAGTAAGTCCCCATAATGAGCATTCTTTTTAAGTCCTGGGGGATGGAGTTGGGGGTGGGGGAGGTAATTGGACCTCAGCAGTGGATTGCCTTCCCAGATATGTGGAGGACTGTTTTTCTGAGTCTTATTGCAATGGCATGAAGCCATTGACTCCCCCTAGCCATTGATGTGTAAGTGAAAAGACATGCACATTTACACTATTTTAAACTTTAGACTATACAATTAACGTTGTCCTGATAATTGAGCCACTTACATGAAGGACAACTACCTTGAAAAATTGTTCAGGACTGTGTGTTCTAAGACTAAGAAGACAATTGAGGTCACGGAAAGCACTTGGCCGCTTGCCAAAATTATCCCCCAAAGTCAGTTTCAGGGCATGTGTTGTAGACTTAACGCTCTTACTAGTTGGATTAAAGGCAACCTCATTGTGTTTCTCCCTTTACTATTATGGTTTCATATGTCAAATTTAGATCCTTGACTTATTCCAAACGCCCTGCCTCAGGATACAGAGTTTAGCTCTAGTTTTGTCTTTTATTGATTGAATAAACATCTGTCCCCTCTCCTAATTACTAAAATCTTACCTGTGCCCCAGGGTTTGGGAATATCACCTTTAATCCATAATATGCTATCCTTATGGGAAATTTTTCGATTTCTTTCTATATTTCATTGGTGATATTCTATTGAAACACCAGGTAGCAAAGAGTTTCAACAAAAAGGCATCCGAATAGTATGTGGTTGTATCTAGTTGTGATGACTGCTACTCATAATATGTTTGTTTATTTCTACCTCTGGTTTTTATGCCTCTGTGAGGAAAAAGAAAAATAAATCAAGTAAAAATCATTCCGTAGTTTTATTGGGATGGCATTAGGTTTATAAATCAACCAAGGGGCAAGCAGCAGTTTTATAATACTGATTCACCAAAACCAGAACAAAGAGTATCTATCTAGCTCCTCTAGTTTGTGTCTTTCAGGAATACTAATGGTGTTGTGACAATAAGATTTGCATATTTCTTATTAAATTTACTTTTTAGTGTTTCACCTTATTCTTTGTTATTGTAAATGAGATTTCCGTTATCATTTTATGATTCCCATTTGTCAGTTTTATATATTTTTATACATTAGTATATTCTTTATTGTTTAATTTACCTTGTTGCTGAGAGAGTTTTATTGTAGACTTTCTTGAACTTTTCCAAGTATGTGATTACAGGATGATAAATGGGAGAAATGGGCCTACTCTTATATAAAGAAATTTGGCAAAATCTAACAAAAATACATGTGTGCATCTTAAGACACAACATTTCCATTTTATGTAATTTATTGTACAAATATACCTCCAAAAATTTTAGAATACTTGCACACAAGACTATTCCTTGCAGTACTCTGATACTGTAAGAAATTGGAAGCAATATGACTATAACAAGTGGTTTATTTAAGTAAACTGAATTGCATCTGTGAAATAGAATACCAAACAACTATACAAAGAAATAAAGCAAAGACAGGTAAACTAGTCAGTGATTCTCCTTTATTTAAGAAAGAAGAAGAGGGATTGGGGATTTAGTTCAGTGGTAGAGCGCTTGCCTAGCAAGCTCAAGACCCTGGGTTCGGTCCTCAGTTCCAGGAAAATAAAATAAAAAGAAAGAAGAAGAAAGCTTTTGATCCATTGTGAAAAAAAAACTGATGATAGAGGGAGACTACTGGTAGACCAATGCTAGACTACTAGTAGACTAGTGACAGACTAGTGGTAGAAGTTCAAGGATTGATGTGATTGGTTACTATCTTAGTTAGGGTTTTACTGCTGTGAACAGACACCAAGACCAAGACAACTCTTAAGAGGATAATTAGGGCTGGCTTACAGGTTTAGAGGCTTAGTCCATTATCACCAAGGCTAGAGCATGGCAGCATCTAGGAAGGCATGGTGACAGAGGAGCTGAGAGTTCTACATCTTCATCTAAAGGCAAACAGGAGAAGACTGGCTCCCACATGGTTAGAAGGAGGGTTTTTTTGCCCAGCCCCACAGTGACACACTTCCTCCAACAAGGCCGCATCTAATAGTACCACTTCCTAGGCCAGCCATATTCAAACCACCATAGTTACCTAGAGAAAGTAAAAGTGATGGTAAATAGCATGAAGAAATGGCAGATGGGTAATGGGATTACTTGTCTATACACTTTACGTAGAATTCTGACTTTCGAGACCGTGTTAATATTTTCCTTACTAAAAATGGAAAGAAGGAAAAGTTCAATCAGAAGAAAATCAGAGAAAGCTAGGAGAAAAATCTCTGAAACAAAGTCTAAACAAAACAAAGCAGAAACATCATTACTAAGTGAATAAACAAGATAAATAAACCAAGCAGCTTTTTTCATAAGGGATTTAAATCTCATGCCCTAGGATAAATGCATGAGGAGTTCTAAGCAAATGTCAAACTCTCCTGAGTAGGAAGCCTCAGAGAGATATGTGTTGGCAATCCAAAACAATTTTCCTTATATTCTGGATTCAACAAATGAGTCATTATACTGCAGATAATAGTAATCATGATTCTCACCAGTAGAAAGATACAAATGAAAGAAAACTAGCTCTGTTGTAACAGATCATAAATGGAAGAAGTATGATAAAATCATGCATTCTTTAAATAAAAATAGAGAGAAAGAAAGGTACAGAGAGACAAGGAAGATAGAAAGAAAAGAAAGAAGAAAGAGGGAGGAAGGGGGTAAGGAAAGAAGAGAGTGGGGTTAAGAATAAACACTAAAATCTCAGCAGGTTGGTAGATAGATAAATAGATAATGGGTAGATAGATAGATAGATAGATAGATAGATAGATAGATAGATAGATAGATAGATAGATAGATAGAAAAATAAGTACTCCAACTTTTGGAGAACATAGACGGGGAATAGATAATAATTCTTTTACTATTCTAACTTTTCCACAAATCTCAAAATATATCAAACTATGTAATTCAGCGTGGCTATAAGGCCTGAGTTTTATGTAAAATGCCACCTACAGAAGCGTTTCCCACAGCCTGACTATCCTGCCTCTGTTTTTGGCACAGTTATCAAGTATATATAGGATTGGGAGTAGGAGAGTAACATTAAGTTGCTTTATTACCATGTTTCCCAGGCAAGCCATTTATCATTGTAACATGAGTGAAGACCTAAGCAAATAATAACTCAAAGATCAAATACTTTTTGAAAGCAAACCATGTGCTAGCATCTTAATGTTTCTGTGACTGAAACACATGCTCTTATGAAAATAACAGTGTGACACAGAAATCAAATTTAAAATAGATTACATCTGTAAGGTTTTGAAAGAGGAAACATGCATGATGCATGAAATGAAGAGATCTGAAATGCAAAGAAATGACTTTTGGGGACTTGAGGATGCTTCCATGACCTAATCATGCTCAAGCAGTGACTAAATGCAAGGTGGGAGTTGCCCAATAGAAAGAGAAGATGCGGTAAAGAACATACATGTTTCCATATGAATATTTGTTAATTTTTGATATCTCATAAAAATCAACAGAATTTAAATGCAAGAGAGAAAGATTGCTCTTAGGCTAGTAGTTCAAGATCAAATAAAGAAATGCAAGAAGTATGCACAGTGATGAATGCTATATCTCAGATATTAGAATACTTTCCAAATTTATTATTCTACTTAAAAGATATTAATATGTCAGTATTTGACATTAAAACGGAATCTAAATCTCATAGCTCTTTATACTGCAGCTCGCTAAGCAAGTGTTCTTGTTCATTTTAGTTAATCAGAAAAACATGTTGAATGCTGGGATATTCATTATCCTGTAGCTCTCCAGTCTAGCAACTACATGTGATAAAAAGCCTGTTATACTACAAAAAGTCTAGAAGTTGCCATAAAATTACCATTCTCTACATTAAGAGCTGCCACAAGCCAATCTCAACACTGACAGAGAAATCCATCAACGGGAGAAAAGAAAGCTACTCACAGAATAGAATGGGTGGCATCTGTAAAATTGTTTAATGTTGTAGCAGAAAAAGCGCTAACACAACACTGAAAAACATCCCAAAGCTAAAAGGCTGACAATGTTATCTAATATCTCACATCTTTAAATCAGAGATGTAGATTCATTCATGGTAACTTATGAGTGCAAGAACATCTCTAGAAAAATAATCTTCACTTCCTTTTGAGACTAATGCACCTTGATAGCAAGAGAAGAGCATGTGACTGCATCAACAAGAGATTGGAATTCCTAGAAATGGAGGTCTGCCTATTGATAGGAAGAGTATAATGATGTGTGGAAATGTTCATCATGTAACATGGGGCAGAAATAGCATTAATGATCTCTGTGTAATTCTCCTGTAAACAACAACAAAGCATTCAGACTAGGTAGAAGACTTGGAATGAAGGACATCCTAAAAGAAAACAATGTGTCTCCCTGTGAGACGCATTCCCTGAGACAGATGTGGGAGGGGAGAGTTTCTGCAGATCAGAGGAAAAGAAGTTCTGAGCTTTCCATGGCAGTCCTACTAAATTTGATCTCTGAATTGGTTTACTCCTTATACAGCATCTAAATCCTTCTATCATTCAAGACTCATTTCTCACCACCCCGTAGTCAAAATAACTACATTCCCATAGACCTGCATCCTGAATGTTCCTTGTGGCATACCTTTCCACCATACTCATCTATGATGGTTTGAATGAAAAATGTCCCTCACAGGCTCACGTACCTGAGCACTTGTTCCCCAGGTGGTGGCACTGTTTGGAAAGAGTTTGCCCTACTTCTAGGTCACTCTCCGCTTCGTGTTTACAGTAGAAGATGGGATCTCCCAGCTCTCTGCTCTGGCTGCTCGCTGCCACGCCCCCTGCCATTGAGCACTCCCCCTCTGAAACTAAAATAAACTTCTATAAGTTGCCTTATCTATAGTATTTTATCACAAAAATCAAAAGATAACTAATCTAATGCTTTTTGTACGTCCAGCACAAAAGCTACTTTTCCACAGAGCCATTCTAGGGCACTGGCCTCTAAATCTCAAGCCTTTGTAATTCCTTGGATTTCTTTACTCTTTTCATAACTTTCAGTACTTCATTTTGTGCCCAGATGCAGGACCAGCATTACTTCATGCTAAACAATTACAATATCATCTCTACTCCTCTATGAAATAGGAAAATGAAGCAAACAGTTAAAAGTGTTGTCTAAGCTAAATCACTCACACTGTCGACATAAGACATAGCAAGTATTAATAATTACAATTTAGAATGTGCAAAATTTTCAAATGCAATGTTTTCAATAAATGAAAGCATGATGCAACTAGGATTGTTGGCTCTTTTTGACCAACTCGTGAAGTTAGCAATATGATAAATATTCCTCCTAGAATATGCTAGAACATACATGTATTTCCCAAGCCTAATAGCATTTATACATTCATGACTTATCTCATAAAAAGAATGAGAAGCTTGTAAAAGATGACAATATGAAAAACATGCCTAAGTGACTTTGTTATTGAGAAAAAGCAAGCAACAGGGCCACAATGACTCTGACCTCCATGAAACCAAGGTCAAAGTTTCTCCACATTTTTGCTCTCTTCATCTTTGAATCAGCCAGAAAGTGTTCAAAACACCAACACACACACACAAGGTCATCTCTGTGATCTCAATATCCCAGCATCATTTTCTACTGACACACAGAACTAATTGCTGAGTTGAAAAAGAATTGTCTGGGGGGAAAAAAGGCAACAGGGATCATACAGTATGGGAAGTTTCAAAATTATCTCCACAGACCTCCCAGCAGAACTCAGAACCATTAGCATAGGAAAGAGGACAGGCTGGTACAGTGCATGAACACATGGGCCTAGAAAGCCAAGTGACTTTTAAAAATCTACAAGGAGAATGCACAAGAAAGCCCCTGCTTCCTGCATTGCCCCCTCCCATACCTAGTGTAATCCCCACTGTGGCAACCTGGTGTTGCAGACAAAGAGATCAGGACTGGGAGGGTAACCTGAGAACAATTATCTGGAATAGTGGGGTGGGGGGTGCAAGGCAAGAACAGAGCAAGAAAGTGAAGCCTGATTCTCTAAATGTAGAGTACAGCCTCAGGAATCATGAGGAGGCAAGTTCTCGTTTCACACCTGAGCCACAACTGAGGAAATGCAAGTTCTCAAGAAGCCAGTAAACAACCAGACTAACATTTAAGAGCAGATGAGAGAGAGAGAGAGAGAGAGAGAGAGAGAGAGAGAGAGAGAGAGAGAGAGCTCTAAAGTAGACTCGTCCCTCTCTACTTGCTGTGACCAGACTGTAATCAGCCACTTCCTGCCACCATACCTCCCTTCCACTCTATGACGGATTGTATCTCTCAGGAACTTTATAAATCAAAATAAATAAACCTTCTCTCCACAGCCCACCAAAAGGTACCCAAACACCTGTATATTTGAAGACCGTCAATTTGAAGAGAAGTCTCCAAAAAGAACACATTTGAGGGGACACATTCTGTACCAAGTTGAAGTTCAAGCATGGACATAAGTAAGGGCAATAGAGTAAGAAGACTGAATGCGAATGACTGCCCCTAATGTGGACTGATGAGTTCCTGAACTAAGCCTTGTTGCCATCTTCCCCTAACATTGGCATGGCCAAAATAAGCTTGTCCACCTTATAATAATTAAACTGTATAATGTAAGTATAATGGCCTTACTTTGATAGAGCTGTCAGTGTGGCAAATAATTGATAGAGAGGGACCTTTAGGACCCAGTGCACACAACTCATGTTCAGAGACATTTTCCTAGGCACATCAGTATAATCTGAGACTTCTCCAACCAGATCACAAGAAAAATCTTTTCTGAAGCCATTTGCTCCAAGAAAACAGAAGACCACACAAAGAGGGGCATTTTTCAGCATTTCAGAAGAAAAATCTGTCTAGGTCTACTTCAAAACCCATTTGGAAATTTTCAAAATCACAAGGCTAGTCCATAAACCATGCATAAAAGCAAGCCAAACCACCGTCATAAATAACAGACTGCCATCAGAGAGAAAGCTCCGAACAGCATCGAGGGGACTGACAAACTGCCGATAAGCAACTCAAATTTGCTCTTATCTCAGTTCCAGAGAACTGTTTGGATAAGATAAAAAAGAATGTGTTTCTTTCTGAGCCCAGGAAGTGTGCAAAAAATAAAGTTAAGAATTCTTGAAAATATCTTCCTATCATTATTAGCATTTATTAATGGGTTTCATTTTATAAGCAGGTGTCAATAGGTTTCATTATGACATTTCAAGCATGTACATAACGGACTGTGATCATCTTTAAGACTTATTATCCAGTTCCCCCTCCCACTGTTCCTCTCATTCCACCCTTCAAGCCTTCCTACTGTCATATATTATTTCTATCATCTTTATTATTTTGCATGCATATAAATATATAATACAACTGGGTGAATCTGTTTAGTCTCTCTCTCACACACACACACACACACACACACACACACACACAAATGTCATATATTTATATATTGAGGCTGACTACTTTGTATCAGATAATTAATGAGGGGGGCTCATTCCAGAGGAAGACAGATTCTTCTCTCTAAGCAGTCACCAATTGCCTATAGCTCTTTTTCCAGGATAGCACCGTAAGAGATATCCTCACCCCCCTTCCACATTAATACTGAAGTTGCCATTCAAGTCTTTCTTAGATTATTTTAATCAAAACATTTATGTTTGTCCTCATTTTAAAAAGTATCATACCACATATTATAGCTCCACTAGAATCATTGGGGGACATTTTTTTAAATAATTATGAAAACAAATGTACCAAGCTAGTTCATAGCAAGTTTGTGAAAATGATAATTTTAAATACTCCAAGACACTGCAGAACAATTATAAGAATTTTTTAAAATTCACCAATCTCTTCTTTCTATTCTCAATTTCTTCTAAATTTTGTATTGCCTAAGGGTTTGGTAAAAAATTATTCTCACTAATAAATCTGAGAAAAAAGGAAGATCCCACATGAGAAAGTATGTTCTCAATGCTACTGAATTTATCAATTGCAAAAGTATATCTAGGATGCATATTCTTGATTCACAAGTCTATTTCTTTGACCAATAGCATTTTAGTTAATAGAACCCCAAATTGAACTTAAATCCCAATTATAAAATATGTAAAAAGCCTAATAGAAAAGTGAAAATAGTTTCCAAAGAATTCAGTTCATGGGTTTTCATAAGTCTGAAGCTATAATTCAATGTTGACTATAAAATTATGACTATTTTAGAGAGCAAAGTACTTTAAAAAGGGCAGTTCTCCCAGGCCCTGCAATGGGAATCCACACAGACAAGAGGTGTTATGCCTCTGAGGTATAAATGCATACATGCATGCATTTTTGACATTCTAATAAATAAAAAAATAGGTCATGCTTTAGAAGGATAGAATAGCATTGTAGAGAATTCAATAAGCATTGTGTTTTTCTTCTAACATCATCTCTGTGTATTCCCAATCATCAATGTAAATAATGAGTAGTCCATATCTGTACTCGGATGTTAGTCCTTGAAGCCAGGGGTAAATTTCTAAGTCCATTAACCCTAAAAAGAGAACAAAGACTCTGCCATTATATGTTGGGCTCTCCTAGAAGAAGCCAGTGTTGGCACCAATTGTCCTTCCTTCTGTCAGACAACAATCTCAACGTTTGTCACCATAAAATTAGCTGGTCAGTTCTTGTGGTACTGAGACAATTGCTCAACCAACCCACAGACTTAAGTTCTATTGAGTCTACACTTCATAGTGAACTTGAATAGATTAATTTAGAACAGATCGAAAGGGCATGCATTTGCTGGTTTAAAAAAAATGTCCTTCAAACCATGCCCATTGGAAACACAAATGAATAACTGTGTATGCTGAAGCCTTTTAATATTTGTGCTGGACCAGTGCTAGAACATACAAACAAGTATCCCTGAATGTCCCGGTTGTCAGAGGTATGCCTTGGGAAAGTCGCGGGCAGGTAGGCTGAGCTGAAAGAGGTCTCTAGAAAAAGGAAGGACAATAATGTTAGGTCTCTCTCAGCCACTACAGACACCCTTGCCTTTCTTTTCATTTTTCTGTCCTCCTACAATCAGCTTCTCTGGCATGATCTCCTTCTCAGAACATTGTCTTTGCTCTCTATAACCACCTTACCCACTAATCAGCCTGTGTAAAAAACTGAAAAGCAAAAGAAATGAAATTTGCAGTTATCCCCTGAGCTGGTAATTTGGTTAGTCAGCTTCTGAAAGATGTCTCCACAATGCATGAGGCACAACCCCATTCTCCACTGACCTTTTCTCCACCCTCTGACTCCCTCTCCTATTTTCTACTTTATTATTCTGTACTCTACATGTTCTGTCTGTCCTTGGTATCCCATGTGCACACACATACAGGCTTGTCAGTTTCTACATTCTGCTTTCTCCAAGTATGGTACCTGTTTAAGGGTTTTACTGCTGTGAGCAGACACCATGACCAAGGGAACTCCTAGAAGGACAACAATTAATTGCGGCTGGCTTACAGTTTCAGAGATTCTGTCCATTATCATCAAGGTGGGAGCATAGCAGCATGCAAGCAGGCATGATACAGGAAGGGCTGAGTGCTACATCTTCTGAAGACGACTAGAAAGCTGGCTAGGAAGAAGATCTCAAACCCCACCCCTATAGTGGCACACTTTCTCCAACAAGGCCATACCTCCTAATAGTGTCACTCCCTAAGCAAAGCATATTCAATTTTCCGTGTTGCATATTTATCCTTCCTATTCCTTCTCTTCATTGATACAAATAATATAACACCTTCTACTACACCTTCTCTGATTCCCCCCTGAATTCAGTGTGCTCCAACATCTCTCATCATTAACCATCTACTAAAACTGCTCTCTTTTTTTTTAATGAGAAATTTCCAAAGTAGAGTACCAACACCCAAAGGAGAAGAAAAATCAGTAGAAGCATGGAAATCTATTACAGCTTCTGTGCTATATTTTATTATACAATACTTAAGAAAGTAACTTGAGGCAGACATCTCAAGACCACAAGACAGACTGCCAACTCTTCACACCTCAGTTCATGTCCCTGGTCCAAGGGGAAACTGAACAGTGCCTCTGGATAAAGGGATATAGGAACAGACAGCTGCCAGGAACTGAGGTTCTGGTCTGCGCCCAGGACCAAACTGAACTGGCCAAACATTTCCCTGCACCCAAATCCCATGAGCAGAGAGTGGGACCCTCAGAATTGTGGATACTCCTGAGAAGTCAGAGGAGACTACCCTCTGCCAACAGTCTAGACCCAAGAGGGAATCGCAATAGTGCCAACTGTGCTCGTGGGTGCAAGGACCTACATGAGCAATCAGGGGCAGGACCCTTTGATTCTGTCCATGCCTAGAGCTGGAAGACAGTATCCAGGAGCACCGACACACCTGAAATCAGAGCACCTGTTCTCAGAAAAGGCTGAAAGAAAACATGAAAACAGTTCTACAGGAGTGATGACACAGAGGCCTACAGCAGGGTAAAGTCACTCTTAGAAACATCAAGACAAGCAAACACACAAACATAATCACACATCCAAACACGAATATAACAGGAAGCGACATTCACTGTTCCTTAATATCTCTCAACATCAACGGACTCAATTCCCCAATAAAAAGACACAGACTAACAGACTGGATAAGCAATGAGGACCCAGCATTTTGCTGCCTACAGGAAACACACCTCAAAGACAAAGACAGACACTACCTCAGAGTAAATGGCAGAAAAACAAGTTTCCAAGCAAATGGTCTGAAGAAGCAAGCTGGAGTAGACATTCTAATATCGAAGAAAATTGATTTTCAACCAAAAGTCATCAAAAAAGATAAGGAAGGATACTTCATATTCATCAAAGGAAAAATTCACCAAGATGAACTCTCAATCCTAAATATCTATGCTCCAAATACAAGGGCACCTACATTCATAAAAGAAAACTTATTAAAGCTCAAAGCACACATTGTACCTCACACAATAATAGTAGGAGATTTCAACACCCTACTCTCATCAATGGACAGATCATGGAAACAGAAATTAAACGAAGACATAGAGAAACTAACAGAAGTTATGAAACAAATGGAATTAACAGTTATTTATAGAACATTCCATCCTAAAACAAAGGATATACCTTCTTCTGAGTACCTCACAGAACCTTCTCCAAAATTGACCATATAATCAGTCACAAAACAGGCCTCAACAAATACAGGAAGATAGGAATAATCCCATGTATCCTATAAGATCACCACTCACAAAGACTTGTCTTCAATAATAACAATAATGACAGAAAGCCCACATATACATGGAAGTTGAACGATGCTCTGCTCAATGACATCTTGGATAAGGAAGAAATAAAGAAAGAAATTAAAGACTTCTTAGAATTTAATGAAAATGAAGATACAACATATCCAAATTTATAGAACACAATGAAAGAGTTATTAAGAGGAAAACTCACAGTTCTGAGTGCCTGCAAAAAGAAACAGGAGAGAGCATATGCCAACAGCTTGACAGCACACCTAAAAGTTCTAGAACAAAAAGATATAAATAAACCCAAGAGGAGTAGAAGGCAGGAAATAATCAAACTCAGAGCTGAAATCAACCAAGTAGAAACGAAAAGGACTATACAAATAATCAACAAAACCAGGAGTTGGTTCTGTGAGAAAATCAACAAGATAGATAAATCCTTAGCCAGACTAACCACAGGTCACAGAGAGTATATCCAAACTAACAAAATCAGAAATGAAAAGGGAGACATAGCAACAAAATCTCAAGAAATTAAAAAAATTATCTGATCGTACAACAAAAGCATATATCCAACAAAACTGGAAATCTGTAGGTAATGGACAATTTTCTAGACAGATACCAGGTACCAAAGTTAAATCAGTAACAAATAAACCAACTAAACAACCCCATAATTCCTAAAGAAATAGAAGCAGTTATTGAAAGTCCAATCAAAAAGAGCCCAGGTCCAGATGGGTTCAGTGCAGAATTCTATCAGACCTTCATAGAAGACCTCATACCAATATCATCCAAACTACTCCACAAAATTGAAACAGACAGGGCACTACCAAATTCCTTCTATGAAGCTACAATTAGCCTTATACAGAAACTACACAAAGACCAAACAAAGAAAGAGAACTTCAGACCAATTTCCCTTATGAATATTGATGCAAAAATACTCAATAAAATTCTTGCAAACCAAATCAAAGAACACATCAAAATGATCATCCATCATGATCAAGTAGGCTTCATCCCAGGCATGCAGGAATGGTTTAATATATGAAAATCCATCAATGTAATCCACTATATAAACAAACTCAAAGATAAGAATCACATGATCATTAGATGTTGAGAAAGCATTTGACAAAATTCAACACCCCTTCATGATAAAAGTCCTGGAAAGAACAGGAATTCAAGGCCCATATCTAAACATAATAAAAGCAATATACAGCAAACCAGTAGCTAACATCAAACTAAATGGAGGAACTTGAAGCAATCCCACTGAAATCAAGGACTATACAAGTCTGCCCACTTGCTCCCTACTTCTTCAATATAGTACTCGAAGTCCTAGCCAGAGCAATCAGACAGCAAAATGAAGTCAAAGGTATAAAAATTGGAAGGGAAGAAATCAAGAGATCACTATTTGCAGCTGATGTGATAGTGTACTTAAGTGGCCCCAAAAGTTCCACTAGAGAACTACTTAACCTGAATAACAACTTCAGCAAAGTGTCAGGGTATAAAATTAACTCAAACAAATCAGTAGCCTTCCTCTACTCAAAGGATAAACAGGCTGAGAAGGAAATTAGGGAAACAACACCCCTCACAACAGTCCCAAATAATATAAAATATCTTGGTATGACTTTAACCAAGCAAGTGAAAGATCTGTATGATAAGAACTTCAAGTCTCTGAGGAAAGAAATTGAGGAAAATCTCAGAAGATGGAAAGATCTTCCATGCTCATGGATCGGCAGGATTAATATAGTAAAAATGGCCATTTTACCAAAAGCGATCTACAGATGCAATGCACTCCCCATCAAAATTCCTACTCAGTTCTTTATAGAGATAGAAAGAGCAATTTGCAAATTCATTTGGAATAACAAAAAAACAAAAAACAAAAACAAAACAAAACAAAAAAACAGGGTAGGGAAAACTATACTCAACAATAAAAGAACTTTTGGGGGAATCGCCAACCCTGAATTTAAGCAGTATTACAGAACAATAGTCATAAAAACTGTATGGTATTGGTACAGAGACAGGCAGATAGATCAGTGGAACAGAATTGGAGACCCAGAAATGAACCCACACACATATGGTCACTTGATCTTTGACAAGGGAGGTAAAATCATCCAATGGAAAAGAGATAGCATTTTCAGCAAATGATGCTGGTTCAACTGGAGGTCAGCATGTAGAAGAACGCAGATCGATCCATTCTTATCACTCTGTACAAAGCTTAAGTCCAAGTGGATCAAGGACCTCCACATCAAACCAGATACACTCAAACTAATAGAAGAAAAACTAATAGAAGAAAAAGTGGGGAAACATCTCGAACACATGGGCACTGGAGAAAATTTCCTGAACAAAACACCAGTGGCTGATGCTCTAAGATCAAGAATTGACAAATGGAATCTCATAAAACTGCAAAGCTTCTGTAAGGCAAAGGACACTGTGGTTAGGACAAACAGCAACCAACAGATTGGGAAAAGATCTTTACCAATCCTACATCCGATAGAGGGCTAATATCCAAAATATACAAAGAACTCAAGAAATTAGACTCCAGAGAGACAAATAACGCTATTAAAAAATGGGGTACAGAACTAAACAAAACATTCTCAGCTGAGGATTATCGAATGACCAAAAAGCACCTAAAGTAATGTTCAACATCCTTAGTCATCAGGGAAATGCAAATCAAAACAACCCTGAGATTCCACCTCACACCAGTCAGAATGGCAAAGATAAAAAACTCAGGTGACAGCAGATGCTGGCAAGGATGTGGAGAAAGAGGAACACTCCTCCATTGTTCGTGGGATTGCAAACTGGTACAACCACTCTGGAAATCAGTCTGGAGGTTCCTCAGAAAATTGAACATTCCACTACCTGAGGACCCAGCATATAACCAAAAGATGATCCAACATACAATAAAGACACATGCTCCACTATGTTCATAGCAGTCTTATTTATAATAGCCAGAAGCTGGAAAGAACCCAGATGCCCTTCAACAGAGGAATGGATTCGAAAAATGTGGTACACAATGGAGTACTACTCAGCTATCAAAAAACAATGATTTCATGAAATTCAAAGACAAATGGAATGAACTAGAAAATATCATCCTGAGAGAGGTTACTCAATCACAGAAAAACACACTTGACATACACTCAATGATAAATGGATATTAGCCAAAAAGCTCCATTACCCAAGATGCAATCCACAGACCACAGGAAGCTCAAGAAGGATGACCAAAATGAGGATGCTCCCACTTCTTCTTAAAAGGGGAAAAATATCCATAGGAGGGGATATGGAAGCAAAGTTTAGAGCAACGACTCAAGGAATGGCCATTCAGAGCCTGAAACACATGTGGCCTATATATATATATACAGCCACCAAATCTAGATAAGGTTGATGAAACTAGAAAATGCATGTTGAAAGTGACTGGATATAGATCTCTCCTGAGAGAGACATCCAGAGCATGTCCAATACAGATGTCAATTCTAGCAGCAAACCACCAAATTTAGAATAGGACCCCTTGGGGGGAATTAGAGGAGATATTGAAAGAGTTGAAGGAGCTTACAACCCCATAAAAACAACAATGCCAACCAACCAGAGCTTCCAGGGACTAAAGCACTACCAAAAGACTATACATGGACTGACCCAGGGCTCCACCTGCATATGTTGGGGCACCAGAGGAAAGGGAAGCCCTTGGTCCTGCCAAGGTTGGACCCCCAGTTCAGGGGAATATGTGGGGGCTCAATAAAGGGGATGTATAGGGGGAATACCCATATGGCGGAGGGGGAGGGGAGAGACAGGAAACCAGGAAGGGGAATAACATTTGAAATGTAAGTAAAGAAATATATCTAATAAAAATTTTTTTGAGAAAACAAAGTAGACTTGATATCTCATAGAAACATAATCTGCATCACTGAAAGTGCTTATATAAATATATAGGTATATAGATTTGCATACATATGTATTCACACCTGTACACACAAAATTATGAGGCAGTATCATGCAAGTGCACTTGACCTATCATATTGGGAAAATCACAGCATTTTTAACTCTTAGCATTTTCAGCATTAAGCATCCTTCACAAAAATCATGAGTACCTTAAAATATTCCTGATATTTTTAACAAAACACAGAATGAAATAAATTAATATTGTTGAAGCAAAGAATAAAAATGGCTACAAAGATGATTTTGCTTTTGATTTCTGACTTGTCTAACACATTATAAGATTAAAATATAAGGGCTGGAGAGATGGCTCAGTGGTTAAGAGCCCTGACTGCTCTTCCAGCGGTCCTGAGTTCAAATCCCAGCAACCACAAGGTGGCTCACAACCATCTGTAATGGGATCCGATGTCTTCTTCTGGTGTGTCTGAAGACAGCTACAGTGTACTTATATATAATAAATAAATCTTTTTAAAAAAAGATTAAAATATAAATGTAATAAGATTCAAATAGGAAGCAAATTAAAACTTTATATAAAAATCAACTAAAAATAAATTTATTCATCATTGTCAATTAAAATCTCCAAACACATTGTTTTAATTTTATACAAAGAAAAATGTTTTGAAATTATTTATCATCTCTATGAAGACAAATTACTGTCAATAATATGCTGATTATAGCAATTAAAATAAAATGCTAAATGATTGCTTTAAAGGTGATTATCATCAATGGATCCCAGAGGCGTCTGGGTTTATTGCAGCATTCCAGAGGGCTAAATTATAATACCAACCCACAAGTCCAACAACAGAAGACAGATAAGGAAAACGTGGATGTGCACATGATGGAATGCTTTCCAACTACCAAGAAGAATAGGTTGTATTTTTTTTATGGGAAAACCGATGGAACTGGAAGCAAATACATTAAGCAAATCAAGCCCGTCTCAGAAAGACAAATACATGTTTTTTCTCATCTGTGAATCCTAGATTGTGTATAAATTATGTAATCACGTGTATATGTGTTGAGTGAATGTAGAAGTAAATTTGTCTGAGTAAACAAAGAAAAGAGTAAGAAAGGACTGAAAATGGAAGGTAATGGAGAAATAGGGGAGGGGTGAGTAAAGGTGAGTGCGGGAAACAGAGTAGAGCAGGATATGCTCAACATAAAATAAATACCGCAAGAAAATTTCAAAAGAAAAAAAATAAAAGTGATTTTCAAATGACTAGTAAGAAATTGGGAATTTCCTACAGAGACATGTAACCTGAATAGAGTGTATGGAAAGTAAGCATCAGGATGATTTTCATGCCAAAATATTGTAAATATATTACTAATGTATACATTTTTACATGTGCATTTTAAAAGTTAGTTTATTATATTTAAAATCCTCCAAATATAGGCAATGAGATCATTTGACTTATATATACTCACATAACTTCTACGTATTTTAGCTGTTGAGTACAAGAATAACTTGCAGGCAAGTGACACTGGGACAAAATAATATTATGAAAAAATTTCAGCCAAAGAATTTTATGAATGAAGGGTAAGACTGAAAAATGAAGATGATAATTTATTAAGGATTCTCCTAAAGACTATTTGGTTCTTTTCTTCTTTGAGGTATGTCTGGGTCCCATCCAAGTCTTCACAGAGGAAGGAGATGGTCTGGGACTGAGATACACCCACAGATCCGGTTCTTTGTGGTTTTGTAATTTACATTTCTCACTCAAACACAGTTGAATCCAAATATCAGACTGAGGAGACTCAGGGCCAGATCATGGTATTATCCAATCAATATGTGGTCTATAAATGTCAACCAGAAGGCATTAATCATGAAAATATTATTTTTAATAAAGACTTTTAGCAAAAGAGAAAATAGTCAACATGCTATAACACTCCAATCATATTTGAATTATAAATAAAGCACATATTCACAACATACATTTCCGTTTCACCTACATATAGACACAGCTTTTTCTATGATCTGCTGGCAGAAAGCTTCCTAGTGGACACTGTGGCTATGGCCATGATGGCGATCAAAAATAACTGAGTACTTTTGAAAGAACACTGGTCTAGGTCTAATCAAAATGCACCTGAGATGAATTTAAACATGTAGTAGAGACTTCTGGGAGAAAGGTATGAGAGGAAATAGGCTTTATTGAAATGATACAGGAACCAAATTGTAGACATAATCCCCTCATCAACAAATTTAAGCACCAATTACAATAAAAAGTGAATGAAACATAAACTATAATTTAGAACTTATTATATTATTAACTCATCAAAAAACAAAAGTCATTGACCACCACTAGATATTAGTAGGCCATAGATCTTTTGAAAATTTATAAAGACACATTATCAAGAACTGGTATTTTCTTATATGACATATATTTCAGAATAATTTGTAACAGACTACATTTTGGGTCTTTGCATTTTTTTGTTTCATATTTGTTTGTTTGAATAATTAATATAGGGTCTTACCATATACCCAGTCTCACTTCTAATTGGCCATTCTCTTGCCTCAGCCTCCTGAATGCTGGGATAAGATGTATGTGCCACCACAGCCATCAGCAAGATTCATTCTTATAAAAGAACTCTAGTAGTAAATTCTAGTAGTAAATTGCATTTGAAATGCAAACTTTTTGAAGTCAAAAAGTAAAATGGGTCTAAGCCTCCAACATAATGTACACTGATATCCTTTTCCTAGATGTCTCACTTTGTCCAACTTTCTGGCCACTGTTTGTCTTGGACTTCTCTGACTGCCTCTCTCTCTGAATCCAGCTCTCCTTCTCTCCTGCCCTGTGCCTTATACTCACCACACCTTCACAGTGCAGCCCTCCGAATGCACCATCCTATGTCTTCATAATGCAGCCTTCCAAATGTCCTCGTAATAATCCAAACTCCACACATACAAGAATATATCCTAACAGAATTTATCATCTGGAGAGAACTGTGTTCAAGCTTATTTCTTCATTCTTCCAATAAAATCTCATGGATTAAATGTATATATCATATGTACAATATGATATACAATAAATATTTTCTACGTAATATTTAATGTTTAATAATATATTAAATTAATAATGCATCATGTATATATCATATATCATACATTACATAAACTGTATTATATATTTATGTAAATATATATTGCATGTTGCATGTTATGTGTTACATGTTGCATTATATATTATGTGTTATATGTTGTATATATGTTATATGTTCTATATTATATTTTATTGTATATTTAATATTATATATTAATTATATACTATATACATGACATCTTTATGCTGATCTCACTTTTTCTTTTGCTTTCAAAGCCACAAATTGTCATTGTTCCTCACACAGCATTGCTGAACTGCTGACAACCACCTCCTCATGGCTCATTCCTTCTAAGCTAAAAGCACCAACATTATGGCACATTCTTTTTATCAGGTGCATCCCTGACTAAAACTTTCAAGGGCTTGTTTCCTCCCACAGTAAATCTAACTCTATTGCCTGGTTTTCAGTCCCAAATGCAGCCCTGCCCTTGCTTTTCCCCCACATTGTTACTCTGACGAGTCTAGAGGACAGCAAGGCCCTGAAACTTCTGAGCACCTTCCTCAGCTGGAGTTGCACGGTAATGTGTCCCTGCCAGGGTGCCCTGATCTTTCTTCACATGTGCCTCATGTACCCATTTACTTTGACTTCAGAAATCATATTTTCCCTTGATTTCAGTCTTTCGAAGCTCACTAATAAAGCTGGGGAAAACATACAATATGAACTTATGAAATATGACTATTTGGACATTGTAGTATAAAAAGAGTTAAAACAACCTCCTGAAATTACTACAAGTCCCAAATTCCAAAAGTCTAGTTTTGGCTCATTTTCAAGGATAAGGCCTTGATTTCTTTATGGTAAAAAAAAAGTCTTATGACCATATAAGCCAAATGCTTTAATTTAAACAAAATGAGTATACAGGATTTAAAATACCCTGGAAATATTTTAGCATGATTGGAATCTTGAACAAATTTTATGGTATTTCCTGTACCTTTCCAGAAATCATGAGGTTTTACATAGTTCTCAGTTCAGAATACAGTTGGGTGCTTCCTGGACTCTGAGCATATGAAAGTAGAGAAATTAAAATATTTTCCTGAAAATATTTTGCTTATAAAACTTCAGAGGAATTAGCCTCAATAAAAATTTGAAAAACAGAAGTCATTCTCTCCTGCTAAACTTACAACTGTAGTTTCCAGCTCTGAATTGGCAGCCATAATAATGATTAGCCTTTCTTTCATAGGTGATGTTTCCCTATTTACACTTTGATCTTTATAAGCATGTCTGCATTGAACAGCCAGGACCTTATTGGGCTTCCTGGTAAAATGGAAGCAATAGCCTCAGCTCCCTTAAATCGCCTCTCCCCATGCTTACAGCACCTCTAAGAGGCACAGACTCTCATTTTGCTCTTCTAACTTTAGCTTTCGATTACCAGGGTCAGCAGTTCCGTGAGTCACTGGACTCTGGAGCCGCTGCTACTGTTTAAAACCCAGCCCCACAGGCACAACTAAATCCAAGGACGTAGCGGTGAGCAAGCTCCTCCCCATTCTAGGTTCAAAGATTACTCTATGACCTTATGACCTTTATTTCCTTAGGCGATAGAGCCTCATTGGCCACATTGAAGAAACGTCTGTTTTGTAGCATGTGGTTTCCTTCCTGTGTTTGGGTTTTAGGTTACAGTCTCAAATCTCAATATAAGATGTCATTCCTACGTCTTGGGGAAGAAGCGTGATTGGTGCATGTGAAAGGAAGACATGAAACTCTTCTAACCAAGACAGCATCTCCAATAACAATGCGAGAAATGGACAAGTTGCTTGACTAGTAAAGCTCAGCATGTTTTATTAATAAATAGCACACAATGGGTAGAGCTTAGCATGCTATCTTATTAGTAAATAGCACAGAGAGAGTAGACTTCGCCTGCAGGATTTGGAAGAGTTGCCAAGATGGTATTAACGTAAAGACCCCCCACCCTTCCATTCCAAGTGGTATTCTATTATTTCAACCTCTTTACTTTGGCTTCTGTGCTCTATTCAAACACACTCAATTTTTCTCAGGGCCAGACTCTATCCTCTTCCAAACAAATCCACTCAATTAAGAGTCGATTTTTTGAACTGGGTAGGAAGTTTTGAAGAGATAAATGTCTAGGGCTAACAAATGACCAGCCCTGGACAATAGAAGCGTGCTCTGCAGACCTGAGCCATTTGGCACGTAGCCTTTCAGCTTCATTTTCTCCCCCGTCTCGCTGCACAGCCCACCAGCTCTGAGGCTGAACCATTCCCAGGATGTTATCTTGCTTCCCCAGCACCGTGACTCCTTGTCTAATTTATGCTTCTCTGTGTAACAATGTGCGGAGGCTTGTCATCAGCCTGGCCCTGCAAGCAAAACCAACTGCCGTCTGCTAGGCACTTGGTGAGCACATTATGTACACACAATAAGATGTTGTTCCCTCCACACAGATGCATGAGGCTAAAAAATAGCATTATCATAACATCTCCCAGCTTAGCTATTTTGAGGCTGCTGCACCCCCATATTACAAAGCCTCGCTATTTATATGATCATGCATATGGAAGGCCCACCCCTCCTGGGAGATGTCAGTCCAGTGTGCTCAGAGACAAAATTATAGGCCCCAAACTTAAACATACCCTCATCCTGGCTGCTTATCTCTGTTGAATGCCGGCCAAGTTTATTAATAATTTTTAAGTCAAAAAGAAACAAAACAATTTTAATTTGATAAGAGATAACAAAGCAACAGGAACAAGAACTATAGCCAAACTCAGCCCTAAAGGTGAACCTCCTGGGTCATAGGAGATGGGGAAGAGAGCCAAAGGGCTGCATGTGCTGGCCCTGGCCAGGCTATTACTTACATGTGATGACGGCCGGATTCCTTTTCTGGGTCTCATTGATCACAGTGATATCAAGTGAAGGGGCATATTTACTGGCATGAAAGTTTCTGAACGCTCTTAACATAGTCTATAGGAGAGCAATGACAAAAATACAAACCATGTTGACCTGACTTTTCAGGTTCCATGAAGAATTTCTCTTCCAAATGTATCTGACATTGTGAGGAAGTCTGTTTTGAGTAGCGCATCATGACAGAAGGATCAGGGTTTTCATCCCTGTCTTCCCAGAAAGTGCAAGACACTCATGCATACTGTTAGCTCAACTAGTGAAAAGAGACAAGGAAGTGCTTGATGCATAACAGTGGTTCTCAACTTTCCTAACTCTGTGACCCCCTTAATACAGTTCCTCCTCTTTGGTGACCCCCAACCATAAGGTTATTTTGATACTGCATAGATGCAGTTTTGCTATTGTTATGAGTCAGAATGTAAATATCTGTGTTTTCCCATGGTCTTAGATGACGCCTGTGAAAGGGTGGCTAGATGGCCCCCCAAAGGCACCAGTAACCACAGGTTAAGAGCCACTCGTATATATTTATTCATCCAAGAGCAACTTAGGGAGGGATTACTATTTAAGGCATTTCTGAGCGCTATGACTTGGAGGTGGACCTGTGGGAGAATGACTGTCTTAGTTGGACTATTAGTCCTGCTTATCTGAAACATGGCCTCCTCTAGAGACAGCCTTCAGAAAGATGAAATAGGAGGAAGATGCAAAAGTTTCTGGCTCTTCAGTCGAAATGCAGAGTTGTGGGTGGAGCAAGACCCAACCGAGAGCATCAGTGAAACAAGTCGTATACCCAAAGCTCAGGGAACATTGTAGAAGGAGAGAAAACGTTGTAAGAGTCCAAGGATCAGGGAGTTTGCCCTGAGATTGCATCTCCTAGGAAAGTCAGAAGCTACATCCGTGAAGTCTCACCAACATGGCTGCCTAAACATGAGCTGAACTAGGACCACAACAAACATGCTAAACCAGACAGGAAAAAAATCCCAAGAGGCTTCAACCTTACATAAAGAACTACAGGCAACTAAGGAGTGCTCAAAGTGGCAGAAATAGTCGTCTGGGGAGGAACACACCAACTCATTATCCAAAACCGAATGGTCAGCCCTGAAACAAACAGTATAGTCTGAGTAGTTGGTTTAAGGGGGAAAAGTTATATATGTGGGCACATGCATGCGCACGCACACACACAGAGACACACACCAACACACCAATTTTTAAAAAGCCAAGAATCTAAAAGAGAACAATGAGGGGTATATAGGAAGACTTGGAGTACAAAAACTGAGGTAATTATAATCTCAAAAATATAAATGATAATTGTTTTAAAGATTCTGGTTCTAGGTTCTATACATGACCTACTCTCTATTATATAAAACTTAAATCTTCATTGTCAAAAGCAAAAGTAAGTAATCTCTTTTCACAAATTAAAGAATCTAAAGCTATCTCTTATAAATGAAACTACCCACCGGAAGAGCCTTCAGCCAGTGAGAAAATCCTGCTAATTAAGGTTGAAGTCTATGATTGTCTACTAGCCTTCTGGGCTCTATGCAAAATTGCCACTAGCAGGGCTTCCCCTTCTCTGACCTTGTCTGGGGAATTTAAAAACTCACACAGATACACACACACACACACACACACACACACACACACACACACACACCTCTACCTGCAGAGTGCCACATAGCCTTAGTTAGATTACAGCTTCAATTTCCTTTCACTTGTTAATATCCTGTTCAACTAGCACCTGAGATTCCTGAAATGCCTCTTTATGCTAATGAGACATCTTGGTACCTTAAGCCTTCAGCAAATGGCCTTTGCTCATCCCAGATATTCTAACCCCCTATTTCAAAACTATATAAGCCTTGAATCATCTCCAAGTAAAGTTGATCTGACTCCCCGGGTCTGGTCCCGGTTTCATTATTACCATATCTACTCACTGGCCTTCCAAACTTCCCCCAAACATCATCTCTGCTTCCTTTGCCCTTATGGACCAATACCCACCAGTGATTCCTGATAGGCAGGGTGGGTCATAGATGACACCCAACCTGGGGCACTGGAACATGCTGGAAATTTGTGAGTACCACCTCAAGCAAGAGGGTAGCCGCATCTTGCCTGACCATACTGACCTGATGATTGATTGGTTCAGTTTCCTTTCTCTTCTCTGCTATATGTCGGTCTGTGCCTTTGCACAGTTGGGACTGGAAACAGTTTGTGGAACATCTGATACTTCTTGATCGAGGCAACTCCCTGATATTAACTAAAGGTTCCCCTACCCTCTTTCCAGACTTCCCATCCAGACAGGCCCTAGCCCTCCACTGAATTTTGTACTGTCACACGTAACTTAACTCCTGTTCTTGGCCCCATTTCTCACCTCTGAATTTGGACTTCTGGATTAGGTGTGGCACTGAGACAGACTCAAGTGCCTCCGTACCCTCTCCAGTGTGGTGTGTAAGACACCAGATGGAACAGGCAACTCAGGAAGACACTAGATTTCTACTTCACTCTTCAGCCAAAGCATGTGCTAGAAGAAATTACATCTGCTATTTCTGGGAAGGTAAGATGCTATTATGGTGGAGACCTGAGGAAGCAGGCTTTGCTATTGGCTTGTCAGTCTTCATAACATCGTTCTGCATCAGAGGATGACACTTTATTGTAGTGTCTATCCCTTTAGCTAAGAGTTTCTCAAACTTCCTTTGGAAAGACAGAACCAGGACTTTTTCTGTGATTGCAAAGACCAATTTAGCTGCAAAGAGCAAGATGAACTAGCCACATAGGCTCTCAAAACGGGAAAAAAAATACAGTGTGTCTTTGGTTGACTGAGAGACAATTGCCTTTTACCCTGATAGAAAACTCCTCTTCTGGAAATTGAAAATGCTAGATTATTTTTTTTCAAGACATAAACTATATTGTGCTTCATCCATAATGCATACCTTCTCCTAATTCCCTTAACTTCTTGCAGGATGAGGGAGTAAACCAAAATTATCCTTGAAATCAGTGGATCTCAAATTGGTTCCATATTAAAATCACATGAAAGCTTTCAAAATTCCCTAATCAAGTTATATCCCAGACCAATTAAACCAGAAATCTCTGGGGTATGGGACAGAGGCCTTTAGTCTTCAGAGCTTGCTGGGAAGTTGGGGTTACAGGAAGGAGCACAGATGAAAGACCACTGACTGAAGCACACAGATGTCCTCTGTGGCATGTCCCATGTGAATCTAAGAATTATGATTTAAATATGAGTAGCAATGCATTTAACAATATTTCTCAGCATTGTCTTGGCTTTTCTATATTCTTCTTTTTTAAATTTTTTTTATTTATATGTATTGGTGCTTGATATATGTATCTCTGTGTGAAGGTGTCAGATTTTGGAGTTATAGACAATTTTGAGCTGCCATGTGAGTGCTGGGAATTGAACCCAGATCCTCAGGAAGAGCATTCATTACTCTTAACTGCTAAGCCATCTCTTCAGCCCTTTCTATATTCTTACTACGACACTAATAATGCTAGGTGCTAAAACTGACCTGAAGGGCTCCTCAATGAGGACTAGTTTCCATGGTACTATACGGTATCACGCAACAAGCTTCTGAAGAAGAGTAGCACCCAACAGTCCTACAAGCTATGACACCAGTGAACCATACAACCACCAGCATGGCATGATAACCCAATAGTATATCCAGCAGGTAAGACCTGCTCAACAAGAGGAAAATCATGCCTAGTAATAGAAATTAAGTCAGCTAGTGAAATCAGCTAGTGAAGATCTTGGAGAAGAACCTATAACTTCCCATTATTAACCTCCATAATAATTAACCAGTATAATCCCTACATACATTCTAAGAATTTATCCTTACACCTACAGATAAGCATAGTCCTCACCCCTCATCAAAGACACTTCTCTTTATATGAGACGAAGACAACTACGGGCAGCTACAACCAATCACAATGACAATTTGCATCCCAGGCCCAAGCTAGATATCAACACTACAATACCCGCACCTAAGGCTCAGGAACACTGCAGAAGAGGGAGTGGAATTATTGTAAGAGCCAAAGTAACAGAGAAAGTGCTGTACAATTGTTTCTCTTGGGAACATCAGAAGCTACATCTATAAAGTCTCTACCTATAGCTATCTACCTACAGATGAGCTGACCGAGAACAGCAGTAGGGATGTTAATGTGAATGGGGAAGACTCTGTGGGGAGGCCTCAGCCCTCCACACAGAGCTAATACAAGCAGCTAAGGAGCTCCAAAGGCAGAGGAAAGAGTCTCCCCCAGGAAAAAGCACACTACTTGGTACCCAAATACCAAATGTTCAGTCCTAAGAATGTTTGCACACAAGTAACAATATACATCTTCTGGTTTGGATAGAGGGAAGCACACTGTGTTTCTTCTTTAAGGCTTATAGAATAATATGTATAAAAGCCGGACCTTGCTTTAAAACGTGTAAATTAGTGAGGATACTGGGAAGAACTGGCTTTCTCCATTGTCAAGAGTGTTTCCTTGCCTTTAGGACATGGGCAGAGGGTACAGAAAGCTTCATTAACCAAGGAAAAGAGATGCCTGGTTCTGCTTTACTTGTCTGTTGTCAAACTGTTAGAATAAAGAAGCGCTGCTCCGTACTGCAAACTTTTGAGGGTAAACAGGAAAACTGCTCACCTTCATTCTTCATTGAGCTGGACCTGATGAATTTTACATCCTAAGTTTCATGAACCAAGATGAACTACTTGTTGTTTGGAGGTGTGTGGTGTCTCCATGCCCACATGCACACACAGAACCCAGAGGGCATCAAAAGCGTAGTGATTTTTTTTCTTTCAAACCACACTGTACTGGTAATTGCATGTCTCATTTGGCTATTGTCAGTTGCAGAAAAGTTTTCAAAATACAGGCCTGTCAATTCTCACTGAAAAATAATGAAGAGGGGGACCATTTAAGGTAAACAGAGCAAGCCATTGTCAGGAACAATAGACATTCACGGTATCTAAAATTGCACATTAGGTTAAAAAGAAAATGTTCTGGTTCTGTTGGACTCAGAAGTGGAACAAGAAGAATCCAATGAGTACATCTGAATCCTATCTGAAATAGTTTCCTTCCTGCCTTGTTATATGTAATTCTTCAGGGTAAATACTAAAGTAAGCCCTCCTTCCTCCTCAATAGCACATCATTTGCTTTGCTTGGATTCCTTTGAGGAAAAAAAAGTGCCTAGGAAATGGACGTTGTCCACTTCTGCAAAGAGCAAGTCAAACAAAGCCAAAGAGAAAACAGATTCTCATTCATCTGGTGGCGTTTCAGCTCAGAATTACTCATGTCGCCTGGCCCCTGCTGCGTCACTGACTAAATTCCAGGCCAGTGCTAAGGCTACAGTGTTTCGGGTGGGGGTGAAGGGAGCCAAACAAGTCATACAGAGGTCAGCAGACATCAAAATCATAACTCCTTCCAGGCCACCCTTTAAATGCTGTAGGAATACGTCTAGAACAGCAAGGGTCACACTGACATCTTACAAAAGGCTGACTCCATTTGTCCCAAAAAGGTGAACAGTCTTGAAACAACCAGAGATGAAGTATGAAGATGTCCAGCTTATGTATTCATAAGCTACTTATCAGACTTCTGAATGAGGAAGCCTAGGAGCCTAACAATGACACAGAGATAAGGGCAAAAACTCATTTGTGTACAATTTCATCTTGGGCAAGCCACCTTGTCTCTAAGGGCACCACTGTTTTCCATTTAATAATTCCAAATTCTCTATCCACCCAGTAAGTCACAGTGCTTTGACTCTAGAGACCCAGGAGGTCACAGAGCTCAGACCCCACAGAGGGCAGCACAGCAATACCACAGCATCTAAGACAGACAGATGTTTCCCTGTTTTCTAAGGTGCCCAAGTGTTTGCTGACACCTGTGGTGGTGACATCTGGCTCAGAACTTTGCCCTCATTGGTTGGAAATCTTCTTTGTACAAATGAAGCTCATTCTTCCTGTGTTCCCAGAAAATAGTGGAACAGAGTGGGTCATCACATGACATGGACATAATTCATGAATGGAACCGCAACCAATTAAAGTGTAAAAACTAATTTGTTCGTGTATCAATCCGGCAGCCTCACACTGATCTTTTGTTTCCATATTTGGGATTATGTTTATACGTTTACATTATACTCGACATTGGATCACTGCAGACGATTAGGTAAAGAGGTAAATTTTACCTAGCTTTAAGTAAACATGCACAATTTATTATTGGTGTTATTATTAGGTTTATTGCTACTGCTCAAAGACATATTCTGAATTCCATTTCAGTTTTTCCTAACGTCATCCCAATGAAAAGGGTTTTTTATGCATTTGTTTGTTTGTTTTATGTGACAAAGATTAAACCCAAGATCTTGTGCAGGCTAAGCAAGTGAGGCAACCAGCCGCTAGACCTGAGCCTTAGAATTGCTTGCTTGCTTGCTTGCTTGCTTGCTTGCTTGCTTGCTTGCTTGCTTGCTTGCTTGCTTGTTTATTGAGACAATATCTCACTCACTTTTAGACAACGCTGACCTAAAACTAACTTGGCAGCCCAGGTAGGACTAAACTCAAGCCAATTTTTCTACCTCAGCCTCCTAGGTCTGCATTTTCAAGGGAAAGGGTATTTAATGCTTGCACAGTGTTTCTTGCCCAAGGGCGAGAAAAAATATATCTTATATAATAGAGCTAAAGCACACATAGAGATTTCATAGACATTTACTTACCCTGAAGAATCCCCTTCAGGTCCACGAAGCTAAACATGTATAACCTTGAGTGCAATGTGTCTTCCTTAAAACTTGGAATAATTGAAAGCAAGTAAGTGTGCACTCCGTGAATCTATTTTAAATTTGACTTTACAAATCAAAGATGTGGTTATTGTCCTTTCCAAGTTAGAGATTATTTCCTTAAAAAAAAAAAAGGAACACAATGGTAACCTGTGGTAGAACACAAGAATACACAGTCTGATTCATGGACCTTTGACCAGTTATGAGTCTGAATTAGCCACCAGTCACTGCGATAAGGGGCTTCTCTGGTAAGGGTGAAACTAGCACAAATCTGTGGGTATAAACATAAATATTAAGAAGGTAGTTTCACAACATGGCCATTTAAGGAAACATCACAATAGGTTCTTCCTTGGGTCCTATGAGCTTGTGGGTGACACACTCCTATCAGCACTGATTAGGCTCAGGCACTATAAATAATAACAATAAATTGAAAAGAGAACATAGAATCATCAGAAAAATGGGTTGATGGATCCCAGGGGGAGTTGGAGGAAGATAATAGATGGTAGATAAGATCAAAATGCGTTGTACACATGTGTGAAATAAATTATTATCATTTAAAGTATGTAATTCTTGCATCTGTATTCTTTTATTATTATTACTTTTATTTTTTTTTATTTTATTTTTTTTTATTATCTTGAGTATTTCTTATATACATTTCAAGTGTTATTCCCTTTCCCGGTTTCCGGACAGACAACACCCTCCCCCCTACCCTTCCTTGTGGGTGTTCCCCTCCCAAACCTCCCCCCATTGCCACCCTCCCCGCATAGTCTAGTTCACTGGGGGTTCAGTCTTAGCAGGACCCAGGGCTTCCCCTTCCACTGGTGCTCTTACTAGGATATTCATTGCTACCTATGGGGACAGAGTCCAGGGTCAGTCCATGTATAGTCTTTAGGTAGTGGCTTAGTCCCTGGAAGCTCTGGTTGCTTGACATTGTTGTACTTTTGGGGTCTCGAGCACCTTCAAGCTCTTCCAGTTCTTTCTCTGATTCCTTCAACAGGGGACCTATTCTCAGTTCAGTGGTTTGCTGCTGGCATTCGCCTCTGTATTTGTTGTATTCTGGCTGTGTCTCTCAGGAGCGATCTACATCCGGCTCCTGTCGGTCTGCACTTCTTTGCTTCATCCATCTTGTCTAATTGGGTGGCTGTATATGTATGGGCCACCTGTGGGGCAGGCTCTGAATGGGTGTTCCTTCAGTCTCTGTTTTAATCTTTGCCTCTCCCTTCCCTGCCAAGGGTATTCTTTTTCCTCATTTAAAGAAGGAGTGAAGCATTCACATTTTGATCATCCGTCTTGAGTTTCCTTTGTTCTAGGGATCTAGGGTAATTCAAGCATTTGGGCTAATAGCCACTTATCAATGAGTGCATACCATGTATGTCTTTCTGTGAGTGGGTTAGCTCACTCAGGATGATATTTTCCAGTTCCAACCATTTGCCTACGAATTTCATAAACTCGTTGTTTTTGATAGCTGAGTAATATTCCATTGTGTAGATGTACCACATTTTCTGTATCCATTCCTCTGTTGAAGGGCATCTGGGTTCTTTCCAGTTTCTGGCTATTATAAATAAGGCTGCGATGAACATAGTGGAGCACGTGTCTCTTTTATATGTTGAGGCATCTTTTGGGTATATGCCCAAGAGAGGTATGGCTGGATCCTCAGGCAGTTCAATGTCCAATTTTCTGAGGAACCTCCAGACTGATTTCCAGAATGGTTTTACCAGTCTGCAATCCCACCAACAATGGAGGAGTGTTCCTCTTTCTCCACATCCTCGCCAGCATCTGCTGTCACCTGAGTTTTTGATCTTAGCCATTCTCACTGGTGTGAGGTGAAATCTCAGGGTTGTTTTGATTTGCATTTCCCTTATGACTAAAGATGTTGAACATTTCTTTAGGTGTTTCTCAGCCATTCGGCATTCCTCAGCTGTGAATTCTTTGTTCAGCTCTGAACCCCATTTTTTAATAGGGTTATTTGTTTCCCTGCAGTCTAACTTCTTGAGTTCTTTGTATATTTTGGATATAAGGCCTCTATCTGTTATAGGATTGGTAAAGATCTTTTCCCAATCTGTTGGTTGTCGTTTTGTCCTAACCACAGTGTCCTTTGCCTTACAGAAGCTTTGCAGTTTTATGAGATCCCATTTGTCGATTCTTGATCTTAGAGCATAAGCCATTGGTGTTTTGTTCAGGAAATTTTTTCCAGTGCCCATGTGTTCCAGATGTTTCCCTAGTTTTTCTTCTATTAGTTTGAGTGTGTCTGGTTTGATGTGGAGGTCCTTGATCCACTTGGACTTAAGCTTTGTACAGGGTGATAAGCATGGATCGATCTGCATTCTTCTACATGTTGCCCTCCAGTTGAACCAGCACCATTTGCTGAAAATGCTATCTTTTTTCCATTGGATGGTTTTGGCTCCTTTGTCAAAAATCAAGTGACCATAGGTGTGTGGGTTCATTTCTGGGTCTTCAATTCTATTCCATTGGTCTATCTGTCTGTCTCTGTACCAATACCATGCAGTTTTTATCACTATTGCTCTGTAATACTGCTTGAGTTCAGGGATAGTGATTCCCCCTGAAGTCCTCTTATTGTTGAGTATAGCTTTAGCTATCCTGGGTTTTTTGTTATTCCAGATGAATTTGCAAATTGTTCTGTCTAACTCTTTGAAGAATTGGATTGGTATTTTGATGGGGATTGCATTGAATCTGTAGATTGCTTTTGGTAAAATGGCCATTTTTACTATATTAATCCTGCCAATCCATGAGCATGGGAGATCTTTCCATCTTCTGAGGTCTTCTTCAATTTCTTTCCTCAGTGTCTTGAAGTTCTTATTGTACAGATCTTTTACTTGCTTTGTTAAAGTCACACCGAGGTACTTTATATTATTTGGGTCTATTATGAAGGGTGTCGTTTCCCTAATTTCTTTCTCGGCTTGTTTCTCTTTTGTATAGAGGAAGGCAACTGATTTATTTGAGTTAATTTTATACCCAGCCACTTTGCTGAAGTTGTTTATCAGCTTTAGTAGTTCTCTGGTGGAACTTTTGGGATCACTTAAATATACTATCATGTCGTCTGCAAATAGTGATATTTTGACCTCTTCTTTTCCGATCTGTATCCCCTTGATCTCCTTTTGTTGTCTGATTGCTCTGGCTAGAACTTCAAGAACTATATTGAATAAGTAGGGAGAGAGTGGGCAGCCTTGTCTAGTCCCTGATTTTAGTGGGATTGCTTCAAGTTTCTCTCCATTTAGTTTAATGTTAGCAACTGGTTTGCTGTATATGGCTTTTACTATGTTTAGGTATGGGCCTTGAATACCTATTCTTTCCAGGACTTTTATCATGAAGGGGTGTTGAATTTTGTCAAATGCTTTCTCAGCATCTAATGAAATGATCATGTGGTTCTGTTCTTTCAGTTTGTTTATATGATGGATCACGTTGATGGTTTTCCTTATATTAAACCATCCCTGCATGCCTGGGATGAAGCCTACTTGATCATGGTGGATGATTGTTTTGATGTGCTCTTGAATTCGGTTTGCCAGAATTTTATTGAGTATTTTTGCATCGATATTCATAAGGGAAATTGGTCTGAAGTTCTCTTTCTTTGTTGGGTCTTTGTGTGGCTTAGGTATAAGAGTAATTGTGGCTTCATAGAAGGAATTCGGTAGGGCTCCATCTGTTTCAA
The DNA here is from genome assembly GCF_021556685.1 of Rattus norvegicus. Taxonomy (NCBI): domain Eukaryota; kingdom Metazoa; phylum Chordata; class Mammalia; order Rodentia; family Muridae; genus Rattus; species Rattus norvegicus. Next base: position 44,396,546 of record NC_141535.1, read on the forward strand.
TTTTGTGGAATAGTTTGGATAATATTGGTATAAGGTCTTCTATGAAGGTTTGATAGAATTCTGCACTAAACCCGTCTGGACCTGGGCTCTTTTTGGTTGGGAGACCTTTAATGACTGCTTCTATTTCCTTAGGAGTTATGGGGTTGTTTAACTGGTTTATCTGTTCCTGATTTAACTTCGATACCTGGTATCTGTCTAGGAAATTGTCCATTTCCTGAAGATTTTCAAGTTTTGTTGAATATAGGTTTTTATAGTAAGATCTGATGATTTTTTGAATTTCCTCTGAATCTGTAGTTATGTCTCCCTTTTCATTTCTGATTTTGTTAATTTGGATGCACTCTCTGTGTCCTCTCGTTAGTCTGGCTAAGGGTTTATCTATCTTGTTGATTTTCTCAAAGAACCAACTTTTGGTTCTGTTGATTCTTTCTATGGTCCTTTTTGTTTCTACTTGGTTGATTTCAGCTCTGAGTTTGATTATTTCCTGCCTTCTACTCCTCCTGGGTGTATTTGCTTCTTTTTGTTCTAGAGCTTTTAGGTGTGCTGTCAAGCTGCTGACATATGCTCTTTCCTGTTTCTTTCTGCAGGCACTCAGCGCTATGAGTTTTCCTCTTAGCACAGCTTTCATTGTGTCCCATAAGTTTGGGTATGTTGTATCTTCATTTTCATTAAATTCTAAAAAGTTTTTAATTTCTTTCTTTATTTCTTCCTTGACCAGGTTATCATTGAGTAGAGCATTGTTCAATTTCCACGTATATGTGGGCATTCTTCCCTTATTGTTATTGAAGACCAGTTTTAGGCCGTGGTGGTCCGATAGCACGCATGGGATTATTTCTATCTTTCTGTACCTGTTGAGGCCCGTTTTTTGACCAATTATATGGTCAATTTTGGAGAAAGTACCATGAGGAGCTGAGAAGAAGGTATATCCTTTTGCTTTAGGATAGAATGTTCTATAAATATCCGTTAAGTCCATTTGGCTCATGACTTCTCTTAGTCTGTCTACATCTCTGTTTAATTTCTGTTTCCATGATCTGTCCATTGATGAGAGTGGGGTGTTGAAATCTCCCACTATTATTGTGTGAGGTGCAATGTGTGTTTTGAGCTTTAGTAAGGTTTCTTTTACATATGTAGGTGCCCTTGTATTTGGGGCATAGATATTTAGGATTGAGAGTTCATCTTGGTGGATTTTTCCTTTGATGAATATGAAGTGTCCTTCCTTATCTTTTTTGATGACTTTTAGTTGAAAATTGATTTTATTTGATATTAGAATGGCTACTCCAGCTTGCTTCTTCTGACCATTTGCTTGGAAAATTGTTTTCCAGCCTTTCACTCTGAGGTAATGTCTGTCTTTGTCTCTGAGGTGTGTTTCCTGTAGGCAGCAGAATGCAGGGTCCTCGTTGCGTATCCAGTTTGTTAATCTATGTCTTTTTATTGGGGAGTTGAGGCCATTGATATTGAGAGATATTAAGGAATAGTGATTATTGCTTCCCGTTATATTCATATTTGGAAGTGAGGTTATGTTTGTGTGCTTTCATTCTCTTTGTTTTGTTGCCAAGATGATTAGTTTCTTGCTTCTAGGGTATAGCTTGCCTCCTTATGTTGGGCTTTACCCTTTATTATCCTTTGTAGTGCTGGACTTGTAGAAAGATATTGTGTAAATTTGGTTTTGTCATGGAATATCTTGGTTTCTCCATCTATGTTAATTGAGAGTTTTGCAGGATACAGTAACCTGGGCTGGCATTTGTGTTCTCTTAGGGTCTGTATGACATCTGTCCAGGATCTTCTGGCCTTCATAGTTTCTGGCGAAAAGTCTGGTGTGATTCTGATAGGTCTGCCTTTATATGTTACTTGACCTTTTTCCCTTACTGCTTTTAATATTCTTTCTTTATTTTGTGCGTTTGGTGTTTTGACAATTATGTGACGGGAGGTGTTTCTTTTCTGGTCCAATCTATTTGGAGTTCTGTAGGCTTCTTGTATGCCTATGGGTATCTCTTTTTTTAGGTTAGGGAAGTTTTCTTCTATGATTTTGTTGAAGATATTTACTGGTCCTTTGAGCTGGGAGTCTTCACTCTCTTCTATACCTATTATCCTTAGGTTTGATCTTCTCATTGAGTCCTGGATTTCCTGTATGTTTTGGACCAGTAGCTTTTTCCGCTTTACATTATCTTTGACAGTTGAGTCAATGATTTCTATGGAATCTTCTGCTCCCGAGATTCTCTCTTCCATCTCTTGAATTCTGTTGGTGAAGCTTGTATCTACAGCTCCTTGTCTTTTCTTTTGATTTTCTATGTCCAGGGTTGTTTCCATGTGTTCTTTCTTGATTGCTTCTATTTCCATTTTTAATTCCTTCAACTGTTTGATTGTGTTTTCCTGGAATTCTTTCAGGGATTTTTGCGATTCCTCTCTGTAGGCTTCTACTTGTTCTCTAAGGGAGTTCTTTATGTCTTTCTTGAAGTCCTCCAGCATCATGATCAAATATGATTTTGAAACTAGGTCTTGCTTTTCTGGTGTGTTTGGATATTCCGTGTTTGCTTTGGTGGGAGAATTGGGCTCCGATGATGCCATGTAGTCTTGGTTTCTGTTGCTTGGGTTCCTGCGCTTGCCTCTCGCCATCAGATTATCTCTAGTGTTACTTTGTTCTGCTATTTCTGACAGTGGCTAGACTGTCCTATAACCTGTGTGTCAGGAGTGCTGTAGACCTGTTTTCCTGTTTTCTTTCAGCCAGTTATGGGGACAGAGTGTTCTGCTTTCGGGCGTGTAGTTTTTCCTCTCTACAGGTCTTCAGCTGTTCCTGTGGGCCTGTGTCTTGAGTTCACAAGGCAGGTTTCTTGCAGGGGAAAAGTTGGTCCTACCTGTGGTTCCAAGGCTCAAGTTTGCTCGTGGGGTACTGCCTAAGTCCTCTCCGCTGTGGCAGCAACCGGGAAAATCTGTGCCGCTCCTTCCGGGAGCCTCCGTGCACCAGGGTTTCAGATGGCGTTTGGTGTTTTCCTCTGGCGCCTGGATGTGCACAGAGTGCAGTCTCTTCTGGTTTCCCAGGCGTGTCCGCCTGTCTGAAGGTTCAGCTCTCCCTCCCACGGTATTTGGTTGCAGAGAACTGTTTATCTGGTCTGTTTCCTTCAGGTTCCGGCAGTGTCTCAGACGCAGGGGTCCTGCCGCTCCCGGGCCCTCCCCTATGGGAACCCAGAGGCCTTATACAGTTGCCTCTTGGGCCAGGGATGTGGGCAGGGGTGGGCAGTGTTGGTGGTCTCCTCCGCTCTGCAGCCTCAGGAGTGCCCACCTGATCAGGCGGTGAGGTCTCTCTCCCACGGGGTTTGGGAGCAGAGACTATTACTTTTATTTTTTATAGTTCAGTTATTACTCCCCTCCCAGTCTGCCCTCCCATAGTTCCTCATCCCATTCCTCCTCACCTGTCTCCAAGAGTATGTTCCCAACCCACCCCCACAGGCCTCCCCACTCCCAGGGGCCTCAAGTCTCTCAAGGGTTAAGTGCATCTTCCCCTACTGAGGCCAGACCTAGCAGTCCTCTCCTGTATATGTGTCAGGAACCTTGAGATCAGCTGGTGTATACTGCCTGGTTGCTAGCTCAGTGTCTGAGAGATCTAGGGGGTCTAGGTTAGTTGAGACTGCTGGTCTTCCTATGGGGTTGCCCTCCTCTTCAGCTTCTTCAAGCCTTTCCCTAATTCAACCACAGGGGTCTAATGGTTAGGTGTAAGTATCTGCATCTGTCTTGGTCAACTGTTGTTGGGCCTTTCAGAGGACATCCATGCTAGGCTCTTGTCTGTACCATAGCATCAGTAATAGTGCCAGGCCTTGGAGCCTCCCCTTGAGATATATCCCAAGTTGGGCCTGTCACTGGACCACCTTTCCCTCAGTCTCTTCTCCATTTTTGTCCTTGCTGTTCTTTTCAACGGAACAATTATGGATCAGAGTTTCTGACTGTGCGATGGCAACTCCATCCCTCGTCTTGATGTCCTGTCTTTCTACTGGGGGTGGACTCTTCAAGTTTCCTTTCTCCATGATAAACATTTCATTTAAGGTCCCTCCCTTTGAGTCCTGAGAGTCTCTCACCTCCCTGGTCTTTGGTACTTTTTAGCAAATCCCCTGACCTCCCACCCCTGGAGCTTGCATATTTCCATTCATTTTGATGGCCCTCAGGGCTTCTCTCCTATCTTTCCACCCCCATACCTGGTAAATTAATATTTCTGCCTCTTTATGTTTACTTAACTTGTACAATCTGACCTAGAATATAGGTCTTCACAATCTTTGATATCAGTCTTTATTGGATGTTTTTTCTCTATTCCTCGTGTTTCTTTATTTGTCTGGTGTTTATTAGAAAGCACTTTATATAGGTATGTGGGTCGTATTCATATTTCACTCAGTGTTTCCTGGACACCTATGATGAGCTAGGCATTATCCTACCTTCTTCATGCAAATGCTTTCTCTCTTCTCCACAACAAAGTTCATAATTAAAAAAAAAAATTTAAATAGCTAGACAGTTCTCCAAGGTAGCATTCTCCTTTGAGATCTGTGGCTTCAAAATAGTGAGTGTCAATTAAAATTATTAAAATTATTTCCAAAAGTCTAGCATTTGTCATTCGATCCAGGTCCCTTCTACTTTATTAACCAATTATTGTGTGATGGCTGAGGCTAACTCAGAATTAGAATTTCTTCACTTTGCTTCTGTAAACTTTACTGACAGAAAGGTGTAAATGGAAGAAAACATTCTCTCTCTGGTGTGAAAACCATGCACGCATCTGCCCGTGTCTAGACATGAAACAGCACACTCAAGGTGAAAATTCCACATGGATTAAAATCCCACAGAACACCACACCAACAGAGCAGAAAAAAAGCAACACTAGGCTCAGTTGAGATCGGAGTAAAAAGTCAAAATCAGAAACATGCCCTAAGGAGAGTTGCTTTCATCAAGGCTTTAGAAGCCATTAATAGTTAGAATAATCTTATTTTAAAAAAGCATTTCAAAATAGGTGCATTTTACTGCTTCTCATTTAATCAATACGCATGGCAAGTCCAGGGGAGTTTCTAAAAAAATTATTGAACACTGGAAAGAGACCTAGCATGTTGACTTTGGAACTATATTAGCTGAGCAATGTCAGTTGAACTTAAGGTTTGTGAGGCCATAGAGAAATGAAGAGGCCTACCTGTGGTGGTCTGAATGGAAATGGTTCCCAAAGATTCATTCATAGGGAGTGGCGTTATCGGAGGTGTGGCCTTGTTGAAGTAGGTGTGGCTTTTTTGGAGGAAGTATGTCCTTGGGGGTGGGCTTTGACCTTTCAGACGCTCAAATCAATCCCAATCTCTCTCTCTCCTTCTCTTCCAGTTGTCTCAGATCTAGACATAGAACTCTCCACTGCCTCTCCTGCACTGTGTCTACCCGTGTGCTGCCATGCTTCCCATCACGACAATGGACTGAACCTCTGGGCCATAAGCTAGTTCCAATTAAACACTTTTCCTTTTAAGAGTTGCCATGGTCGGGCTTGGGGTGTAGCACAGTTGGCAGAACCTAGTCAGCAAGCACAAAGCCCTGGAGTTGATCTCTGAGTTCAAGACCAGCCTGGGTTACACGAGACTGTGTCTCAAAAACAATTGCAAATGTGGTTTGGGTAGCTGTCCTTGAACAGAAAAGAGTTGCCGTGGTCATGGTATCTCTGCAGAGCAGTAAAAGCCACAACACTGCCTTTACCTCCGTAAAGCAGAGCTAATGGTTCTTATAACGGGATTGTCGAAAGGATGAAATGGAGCAACACATGTAGAATGCTGAGAGAATCCCTGCATGGTGCAGGTGCTCAACATTAATCACTGCTATCACTAATCCAATAAACAACAAGACTACCTTTCACACTCGGAATGCAGCCTCTGTCTTTAAATAACAATTAACCCAGTAGAAAGGAAAGCACCAAGAAAAGCGACAGAAATGCAATCACTAGTCAATGAATTATGACAACTCTCTAAGTCTCTCTTTTGAGTTATGAACCCATATAGCTTACCAGGATCTGTCCACGTTCATCTTCAATTCTCTGGTCTTGGCGATCTCTATTGAAAGAATTCAAAGGGAGAAAAGAAGAGTAGAACATGAAAGATATGACAAGGGGTGAGAGTAAACAAAGCTAAAGAGGTCTTGGTGAGCCTATTTATGTTTTAGGTAAAGCTTTGTATTAATCCTAATACCTCCTGACCAGACAGCTTTTCCTGGAGGACATGTTCCTACCCGACTGATTGACAGGCCTATTTGGGTTAACTGCTTAGGAGAGGACAGTGGTATGCTGTTAACCTAACAGCCTCTGCTTGATAGTTAACACCTGGAGGGCAAATCAGAATGTCTCCACCCAGGAGCAGTGAAGTTCAGATCCTAGTCTTCTGGCCCTGTAATAAGAGTCCTGCAGTTTCATCTCCTAGTTGTACAAACTGCTGGTTATGAGAGAGGATACCTGTAGGCATAAATTTTTCACAGCCTACTTTTAATAAGGGTTCAATCTCTCCTCTAGTCCACCACCCAGCAGAAAGAGTGGAAGAGAAAAGTTATTTGGATATGGGGGAAGTGGACCTGTTCAGAAATCATTCTTTGGGAGTAAGCTCAATCTTCTTTGTATTAATACTAATATCTCCTGTTCCATAGGGTCCCGTAGCAAACACCAAATAAGACTCAGCACCAGCAGACCAGTCTTCTAGGAGGGCAGACCCAGGCATGAACCAGCAGCTACAGTCCAGTCTTTTCAGCATGTAGACACCAGGCAGCTGTAGTTCAGTGCTGAAGAAACTGCCAGGCATGCAAGCTGCCACATGAAGCTCACAAGCAGTTTTGGGGTGAGTTTCTCTCAATGGCAGCACTACCACAAGTTGAGATCAACAATCACTATGTAAGGCGGACCAATATGTGCATGTTGTTAGCAAAGAATAGCGAGACGGAGCAAATCAAACCAATGCTAGGTGCTCGTCTCCAACTGTTTGTGGGGTCATATTTATAATCCTTCATCAAGTGCCCTTTTGCATGTTTGCTAGAGCCAAGCATCCTTTCACCTGTGTCTGCTTTAGGAAAATAGTCTTTCACATGTTTGCTTTAGCAAGACATACTTTCTCCTGTGTGCCCCAGTAAAATATCATTTCACATAACTAACTTTCAAAAGGACTTGAAGTTTCTACTTCAGACACCTATCTCCTGTGAGCTCCATAACTGTTAGTACCTCACTAGCATAGACATTCACCTGTTTAGCTGAACTCTCCAGATGAGTTTCTGACCAACTTCTCAACAATGAATTTCTGTATTCAGTCAGCCAACAAGTTTCTTCCTTCTCCTCTTTTTCAGAAAATAATATCTCTCTCTACCTACCCAGTAATGCTCTTTGGCAATTCAAAGTCTTTTCTTCCTTTCCCCTTTAATCCTATACAGTCTATCATAAATTATGCTTAGTATTAAAAAGAAGAAACCACCCACTTCAAACATTTCCACTTCTCTCCATCTATACAGGCAAATCCTTGGTGAGACAATTGTCTCTCTGAGACTAACGTAGTAATTAACTACCCCATGGACGGAGACAGTATCACAGTCTAGACATTATCCCTGCGACCCCAAACCTTTCTCAATTGAAGTTTCTAATAAGATCATTTTAAAAAATGATATACATTTTCAATCTTTTTTGATATGACATGCTTAATAAACGAAAGTATATTTTATACTCTTCATTGTGTATTTCATTAAGTCAGGGTTGGATTCAATATCACTCTGTAGCAGAAAATCACCTTGAACTTCTGATCCTTCTTCTGCCTATACCCTGTACTGCTTTTACAAATGACCCCAGGACCACTTTATTGAATGTTTACAAACAGACCTCTTTCTGCCAGTAAAACTACCACAAAATTACGGAAACTGTTATAATTTGTCCCACTAGAAAACCCTTTAGTAATGTGTTCACCATTGGATGTTGAGAACCAAAATAGAGACATGGGACTAAAAGAAACACAGAAATCAGACACCAGAAGAAGAAAAAGAGGTGTGTTTTTAAAGAGAAACATTGTAAGAAAGTCTTTTGTATTTTATTTCATTTCTTTAAATTACATTTGTCTTGCTGTGCATGTACATTGTTTTTCTTTTAACAGAATTTAAAAAATGAAAAGTTAATTAAATGTAACAAGTATACAAACAATAACTTTTTTATTTTAATAGAGTTAGGTTAGTTGACTATTGCCAATGACTTTAATGGTTTTGTCATGGGATGTTTTTACCATTTAAAAATTAAATTTTCTTGAGAATCCTATATTATGATTCCTTTGGGTATAGAAGAACAATGATGGTCTCTTTTTTTCACAAGCTGTACTACATTATAAACAGATGTTCATTAAGCACTATTATGAACAGAGCACAAGGCAACAACAATGGAGAAAAGTATACTTTGGTTCTGGTCTTTACAGGCATTAAATTCTGTGGGAAAGGGGAGCATTGAGTATCTACATCAAAAGGTAGAGGAAAATGAAAAGAGCTTGACTGAGGGTTAGGGAAACAAGAGAGACAATAGGGGTAAGATATGGTTGAGGAGTTGAGGAAATGGCTCAGTAAGAGCTCTTATTCTGTAAGCACTAGGACCATGAGTTCAAATCTCCCACCTACATTAAAAAAAAAAAAGCCATAGGACTGGGCCATGTTGCCCAGATCCACAGCCCTGTGGGATACATGGTGCAATTCGTGGATTCTAAGAGCCCTCTGGTCAACAAATCTCATCAAAAAGGCAAGCTTCAGAAACAGTGAGGGGCTCTGACTTCCAGAAATAAGGTGAGGATCAAAACAGGAGGAAAACTGACACCCTAATTTGGCCTCACCTGCTCAAGCATGGGAACACACACTCACATACTCACATGTGTGCACTACACACACACACACACACACACACACACACACACACGCATGCACTCACCAGAACCTCTTAAATTATTGGCTCTATCATGAATGATAGGAAACCTAATACATGAAATTAACTTGACTCCTTAATTTCTTATTTGTATGACAAATATGTTAAGCTTATTCATAAAAAATTAGATGCTTAATATTTCTGTTCATTAATAGTTTGATTACATTAATGACTAATTATATATATGTATATATATAAATATAAATATATATATAAATGGATTTTATTTCCCAGATGTTTTGATCAAAAATCTATTTTGCATATTTCTGTAAAGATATATGAGGAAAGGTTAACATTTATATTAATCTTAAAAAGTATCTCCCATAATATAAATGAGCCTTCTACAATAAAATAAAAATTTGAGTAGAACACAAGTCAGGTCACCTATACATCCTGAAGCCAGTAGAAATTCTACCAGAATCTGGCCTTTGGATTTAAACTCAACATTGTTTGTTGCCTCTTCTCCAACCCACCACCCCATCCACTGATCTTGAACTTCCTAGTTCCCATAACAGTGTGAGTCCATTTCCTTAAATAAATATCATTTTATACATCTCCTTGTTCCTTTTTTCCAGAACACTCTAACTAATTCTGTTGCCTTTGAAAAATTTGTCTTAACAGTCTTAAAGTCTGTTTTGAGGTCTAGTCTTTAGATATACCCCAAGACTAATCTTTCAAGAATGCAATTATGAATAATGTTAACTGAGGGGTCTCTATACTGTCATATTCACTTCATTGGAGTTTGACTTGTCTGAAACCTAGACCCTTAAATTGTGCCTCAATGATCGAAGCCTTCCAAGTAACCCTGCTATCTTGATGGTCTGGGAGTCCCACCATTTTGGGTCAGTCCCCAGGACTAATGACAGGTGACAGGTATCTCGACATGCCCCTAGAGTGCCTGTTGCTTACCCTACACTAGGACTTACATCCCTTGGCCTAGAGGTATTTCTGTCCTACTTTTCCTTTGTTTACCTAAATGAATCCTTCAGATGTAGGAACTCTTAGGCCAGTTTTGAAATGCTGGCATAGCTTCCATTCACTAGCAGCTGGACCTCTTCAAACTGCCAGGGCCTCTCTTCATGTGCTAAGCAACTCACTATCCAAACCACACTTCTAAGTGAGGCAAAGCACAAAAATACGCCTAGTTTCTGGCTTGTGACTTCAATTTTCCCACTTGCATCACAAACGCTATGCACTCCGCAGTACACCCAACTCCTGTGCACACCCTGGGTCCTTCTAGCATTCCATAGCTGTGATAGACAACCTTCAGAATAAGCTCCTCCCTTCCATTGCTGGGCAACAGTCTACTGAACCTTTAAGGGCTACCGAGATGTTCCTGTTCTCTGAAATCCTCATGACTCTCTTGGTCCATTGGGCCATTCTGTCCTATAGCACGATGCTTCCCTCTCTTTTGCAGAGTCTCTACAGTGGCAGAATTATCTACTTGCACATGATTTTGGCCAGACTGAAACTCCAAAGGGCAGGAACTCATTCTTATTTTTGTGGTTGAGAAACTAGCTCATCCTATAGAGGAGTTTAATTCATTTTTGGTCCAGCGATTGATTCACATTTCTGGGCACTGTTCAGTTTCTTGTGCACTTTAAAAAGAAAATGCTTTGTCTTCCATCAACAACCATCAACCTGGAGTAAGTGACCATGGCATTAAATTACTTCTCTTCCACACATCAATCCACATGTAGGCTTGTCTATACAGAAAGTCTCAGTTAGATTATAAATGAAGATGCCAGTGACTGGTGCTTTATCCCAAAAGTTATCCCGAGTGCCAGACATAATGAGAGTCAGAAAAAAAATACCCAACAAACCGCTCCTCCCTAAAACCTAAAGTCCTATAGTTCAAACGATGGAAGATATATGAATTCATAAAATCTATGGAAATATTTAGAGGTCTATACTTTTTATTCTCCATCTACAATGTTAAACTTTCTCTTCCTGAATGTTAAGCTTCTACTTAGCATAGCTTCTAGTTACTCCTTGCTTATTAGCATTAGTTTCTAAACTTTATTGCTTGTCAAGGACAGAAATGATGACTTAAGTATCATCCGCCCCCCTTCAAGCTCCTCATTGTGGGGCTAGGTAATATGAGTGAAGCCCAACTGATTGGCAAGCTGACAGCCCTAAATTGCATAGCCTTGGTAAAGGTTGACTGACACATGCTTACCTTACTTTCAATGATTAAGTGTGGTTTTGTTATTGTTGAAACAAGTTCTCAAATGCATGTATGGATAAAATGTTCTACCTTAGAGTGAACTGTCTACTCTCAGAAAGAGAGAATTAAAACCAAAGTGCTAAGTTAATGACTTTGGTAGATACACGTAGTCATTCTGACAAAGTTGGATACTAGACACTAACTGGTCCCTATTACTAGCTTGCTGAGAACAAGATTTAGCAATTCCTAAAATCTTTACTTTATATCTCACATAACACTACATGTGCTATCTATATAAACCCTTTGGAAAGATGATTCTCAAAGAGCAATGCCTTCCAGAACCACGCACTGCTCTTGAATATGCCTGGACTGATTCAATAGGATGGGAAAGTAGCACTTGTGTGACTTCTGAAGTATAGCACAAAAAGACTTGGAAGCTTTTGTCTACAGCCCCAAAGACCACAGAAGTAGCATGAATATTCTAGGGCCATGAGATTAGGAGAGTACATCAGTAACCTCAAGTGTACAAACCTAGCCAAGCCCAGTCAACAACTTATCCTCATCCTGGTATTGGGTCTACACATAGAAGACTGATCTGCACACACTGCCCAGTCAAGGCTTCAGATGGCTTCTACTTTAGGTGACAACTGAATTTAAACTGACAGCTGATGATGATAATAATCATCTTCTTCATTATCACCACCACCACCATCATGACCACCACCACCATCACCACCGCCGCCGCCGCCGCTGCCGCCACCGCCACCGCTGTTGTTGTCGTCGTCGTCGTCGTCGTTGTCGTCGTCGTCGTCATCATCATCATCATCATCATCCAAGCACAGACCAGTCAACTCATAGAAGCCTGGAGTGCACATAAATTATTGTGTTGAAATACTAAGCGTTGTGTTTACTATGCAGATCACTGGAATGATTTAAATGAGGACTAATAGACTAGAAACACAGAAATAAAGCATGATATAAGAATTTCAGTCATTGGGAGCTGGATACATGATGAGCTGAAAACAATGCTTTCTCCACTAAGAACTAGGTCCTTGGCATACCAAACGAGGTACCGTCTTTAAAGATGCCTTTCATTTGTACATCACCAGCTTAATTTTATTTAATTTTACACTATTTTATAAGTGCTAAACAATTCTGTCCATTTTACTATTTGGCACCATAAAACAAGACAACACTATCCTCCTAGACATCAGAAATCAGTTAATGAGAGAAACTTCATTTCCTTGCTGGCTGTGAGTTAGGACAATGGGAACTACCTCCCCAATACTAACAGTTAATGGGTCCCTCCCCTTTTGTTTTCCCTTCTATGAGTGAATGTAGAAAAGGGGTGTGGCCAATAGCACAACTGCACCATTAAGGTAGAAGTGAAGATTCCACAAGATAGTGAATCTGCAAAATGTCCATCTTCCTTGTCTCCTCAGAGCTCATGGTCACTCCTAGCTAGCAGGGACCTCCTCTCCACCAAGTGACTGTGAGATTAACTCACTATATAAGTGCAGTAACTACTAAATGAAATGGACTTTTGCGGATATCAACTAAGTTGCAACAAGACTAGGCACCTCCCCTTGTTTTAAGGCTGGGAAAGACAACCCAGTATGAGGAAAAGTGTCCCAGTAGCTGGCAAAAGATCTAGAGACAGCTCGCGCTCCCCAGTAATAACTGAATATGTATATTTATGGCCTCCCATGATTGCCAGGGTTGGGAGAGAGTGGTGTTTGTATGTGGCCATGCTAAAGACCTTTGTTAAAAGACAGTTTCTGGTGAGATTACGTTTTCTCTGGGGGTTCTATTTAGCCTCCGGGTCCTGGCCTTCCAGGTGGTGTTAGGGGTGAGCTCCCTCTCATCAGCATGGGTCTCAGGCTACACCAGTCATTGGTTGGACCCTCCTACAGTTTCTGTGCCACCTTTACCTCAGCACATCTTATAGGCAAGGCAAATTGTAGGTCAAGGATGTTATGTGGCTGGGTTAGTGTCTCAGTTCCTGCACTGGGAAGTCTTGCTTGGTTGCAAGAGATGGGCAGTTCAGTTTCTGTAGCACCCATTGCTAGGAGTATTAGCAAGGGTCACCTCCGTAGATTCCTGGGAGTTTCTATTGTACTGGGTTTCTAGTTCATCCCTGAGATACCCAGTTGTCATTCTGAGTGCTCTTTCCCTCCATCCTTCCCACACCTTATTCCTTCTTGTTCCTGTCTCCCCAATTGATCCCACCCATGATGTCTATTCTATTTACCTTTCCCAGAGAGACTCATGTTCCCCCCTTGAGCTCTCCTTGTCACTTAGCTTCTCTGAGACCTAGGATAGAGCCAAACATAACTGTCAAAAAAAAGTCAGCAAAGTGATGTTTAATTATATTCTGCTATACTCATTAATTGGTGCCTAGCCCAATAGTCATTGGAGAGGCTTCATCCAGCAACTGACGGAAACAGATGCAGAGACCTGCAGGCAAACATTAGGGGAGCTTTGAGAATCCTGTGGAAGAGGGGAAGGAAGGATTGACAGAGCCAGAGGGGTCAAGGATACCACAAGAAAACCCACAGAATCAACTAACCTGGGCTCATGGGGACTCACAGAGACTGAACAGACAACCAGAGAGCATACATGGGGCTGACCTAGGCCCTCTGCGTATTTGCTTCAGTTGTGTGCTTGGTCTTCTTGTGGACCGCCTAACAGTGGGAGCGCGAGCTGTCTCTAGATCTTTTACCAGCTACTGGGACACTTTTCCTCATACTGGGTTGTTTTTCCCAGCCTTAAAACAAGGGGAGGGGCCTAGTCTTGTTGCAACTTGGTTGATGTCCACAAGGTGCCTACCCTTTTCTAAATAGAAACAAGAGTAGTTGAGGTAGGGGCAGAGGGGAGGTGCAGGGAAGGGACTAGGAAGGAAGGAAGAAGAGAAAACTGCAGGATTCAAATAATAATAACAATAACAATAACAGTAACAACAACAATAATAGTTTTCTATGGGCGGAGTAACTGAAAAAAAAGCCTTCATTATTTTGTGAGACTTAGAATTCCTCAGCTGGGACAAAGAGAATCTGCATTACAATTTTGAACAAGGTCAGTGAGTTGTTTTAAATCTCACGCTGAAAATAAAAATGATTCTGTTACTACTTGTTGTAAAGGATGGTGGAGAGAATGCAGTGTTAAAAGATTCTGGGGGTTGGGGATTTAGCTCAGTGGGGGTTGGGGATTTAGCTCAGTGGGGGTTGGGGATTTAGCTCAGTGGTAGAGCGCTTGCCTAGCAAGCGCAAGGCCCTGGGTTAGGTCCCCAGCTCCGGAAAAAAAAAAAAAAGAAAAAAAAAAGATTCTGGAAGCCCTGGAATTGTAAAGGTCTCCATGTAGTTAAGTCTTCAAACAACCCAAATTGTTCACAGCCATGCTTGCAAGGCTTACTTTGCTTGCTATTTATGGACGCATCTTCTACACCAGCACTCACTGGTTTCCCACTGACTCTTCCTACTTAAATCTTCTGTTCCAATCCTTGACACAGTATGTACATATGTAACTGGTTACCAATTTAACCAGTTACCAAAATTTGGATTCTTTTTCTACCATGCTGCCACTAATGTCCTATGTGACAGGAGGCTGAGTCACAAGTCACATTTCACATCTCCTCAGGGTGCAAACAAGAGACAGAGATGTGGAGGGGAGTCAATAAATCCCTTCAAGAAACAAAGCAGAGATGTGAGCAGGAGGCCACTTCTATTACCATTCAAAGACCTGACTGCACCACCCAAAGAGCACACATGGCTGCTCTGAGGCCCCACAGCACAGAAGTTGCAGAGGCTGCCTTGTCTGGCCTCAGTGGGAGAAGATGTGCCTAATCCTGAAGAGACTTGATGATACCCCAGGGAAGGAGGGGTGAAACATCCTCTCTGAGGCAAAGGGGAGATGGAGGGGTTGAAGAACTCTGGGCTGAGGGACCTAGAGTCTGGAGTGGAACAACATTTGGGATGCAAATAAATAAAAATAATTAAAAAACGTTTTCATTAGAAAAAAAGACTTCAGACTTCATCTATGGCTTCTCTATGAGCTTCAATCATTTAGTAAAATAAATGGCAAAGTAGACACTTTGGTCCTTCTAGATTTGCACTCAGTTTTGATCCATGTATTAAATCTCTTCCCTACCTCTAAGCTCACAATTCAGAAACTTGGGAAGGTCACAAGAAACAAAATTCTCAAAGGTACTGTCCCTGCCAGCATCCATAGGATCATTTTCTGTAAGTTCCTTCTAAATGGCTATTCTTTCCTTAAACCTAGCCCATTATAGCCAGACTTTTGGCTACATTGTGGGTTCCCTTCTCAACCTCCCTTCTCCACCCTTATCCCTTCAAACTCCCCAATATATGGTAGGAGAGAAAGAAGGCTAGAAGGAAAAGGGGGATGTCAATCTCAATAGACTACTTTCTGTCCATTATGGGTGTCCAGTTCCTTGGGGAAAGTTTGATCTTCATCATCAGGATATCTACAACCAGCAACCAGGGGAAAAAACCCAGCAGCAGCATGGGGAGCAGTAGCAGGGGGCAACAGCAGTCACCATGGCCCTCTCAGTGCTCTGGTATTTATATACCCTTTCAAGAGTCTCCAGAATTCCAAACGATCTATAGTGGGCAAAATCACATCCCTGCCAGAGAACAAGGCAAATCGTAGTCAGCTGCTGTGGACAATCTCAAGCAGCCCATATCCCACACCTAGGATTAAAAGAAAAACATATTGTCATAATATTTCTACATTTTTAATAGAACCAAAATTCTCACCACAGCCCATCTAGCTCATTCCGTGTAAGACAACAGAGAAACAGAAGCTCAAGCATAATCTAGATTCCTTCCCTCAAACACCAGGCACAAACAGAGAAAAAAGGCAAATAAAAAAAGCTGTATCTCTCTAAAACTGAATCTTTAAAATTTATATTTAATTATGTGCATCCATGTACCTCTGTGTGGGTGTGTGCACCTGTGTGTAGGTACCCATGCTTGGATCCCCTGCAGCTGAAATCACAAGTAGTCATGAGCTACCATAAGAACTAAGAACTGACCTCTGGTCATCTGCAAGAGTGGTGTACACTCTTATCCACAGAGTCCTGTAAATACTGAATCTTCAAGAATGAGAAATATAATAGCTCATATCTCACCAAGACTCACACTAAACATCTTTGTCATATATACATTTTTTGAGTCATGCAATTTTCTTAATGCTAGTTTGGTTTTAAAATGAGTATTCTTGGGTTACCACTGTCTATAGTTTACCTTTGATAAATGTGAAAAAGTACTCTGAGTTAACAAGCTAGGAAAACCTCATCTCTCCTTTAGCCACTGTTTTCCCAGTGCAGGTAATTCTTCTTGAGACTTGGCGTGAAAAACTTTAAGATCAATAAACAGTTGGGGTCTATTATTACAGATCATAAAGAAGCCACAAATAAAGTATATTTGTAGAGATGGTCTACATGTTTTTCATTTGGCTTAATTTGTTTTCCTATGGTCGTCTACAAAAAACGAAGAAGAGAAGAAACCTTCTCAGGCAGCCTAATAGCATTGGTTATTTTATGGGATAGAAAACTTATTATCCAGCTGTGTCATCGTTACCAAAAAAGACCCACAGAGAGCAAGATCTACTGAGGTTCAGGGGCTTCCAAACAAGCTGATTGCCCAAGCTGTAAATTGCCTATTGACCTTGTTCTAATAAATGGCTTTTTAATGGACTTCAGGATAGTGCATTGTGAGGCATGAGCTCTGGGCTGCCATCAACCCCTATGAGTGCTGAAGAAGAAGTGCACCCCTACGAACATTAGAAGCCAAAAGAAAATTGCAAGCATTGACCACTTTTGTGCCCATGCTGCTTTCTACAGCATGAGAATAATTTGATGCTTTCCCCTCCATTTCTTTTCCCTAGCACATCTTTATATCCCACCCCTCCCAACCCCCTTTTACTTTTCTTGATTTTTTTTTACATTTCAATAAAATGTGTTCAAAGTCCTTGGACCATTCAACTTGTAGATCGGTGTATGACAATAAATACACACAGTCTATTTTAGACACAATACAAAACCAGTTAAAAGGCTACAAAACTGAAATGTCAACATCTCCAAATTCTAAGTCTACCACAAAAACGAAACACCCTTAAGGGAAGCAAGAGATGTTTCTTTCTTTGTCTTTACAGACACATCACTTTAATTCTTTAAAATTATCAAGAAGTCTCATATGTTTCTTCTAGCTCTTGTTAACCCCAAGGTAGAGAGTCAAAATTATGTTTGTACAAGTTGTGTTTAACACATAAACTTCAAAATCAATCCAGAAGTAGAAATTAGAGGAGAATATACTTTGTGAGCTTCCCTATATCATCTCAAGGTTTCCTCAAGTCTGAGAGGTCATCGAACATAATTACTTACCTGGTTTCTACCTAAGTAGAAGCAACCTATTTTGGACTCAGGGTAGGGAGTGAAACATAGAGCATCAGAGTACCAGCATCAGGTTTGAAAATAGCTAGAAATTGAGAGGGTCTGGTGTACTTAGTCTAAAATAAGCTTGAAAGACTAAGAAATATGCCTGTGGTCAACCACAAACCATGTATTTCTCTGCAACCAAAGCCTTCTGAAGCCTACTACAAAGTAGATAAAGTTTCCCTCCAATACGACAGCAATTTAGCGACCTCCTCCAACCATACCCTTATCTTGTAGAAACCTCAAAGCCCCAAGAAACAGAAAGTTGGTGGTTTGAATTTTTCACCTTTGAGTCATCTAAATGAATGCACAACACTACAGGACAGCTTGGAGTGTACAATGTTACATCCTGTCAGGCTGAGAACTGTAGCATCTGCTATAGGACAACTACAGGCAAAACCCACAGACTTAGACCCTCTTACTATTATTTTACAGGATAATTTATGACCATTTATTTTATTCATAAATGCATTTTATGTCTTTTCTAGGAATTTATTTTGTTCTTATTCTACATAATTATTTGTCTATAATGTGCTAGAAAATTCTTTACCAGTTTTGCTTAGCAGAATGTTTAAAAGATCCAGTTTCTCTTTTAGTCATGAAGAATTAACTTTTTTATTTAATTTTTGTTTTTACTTATTCACTTACATCCTTCTCACTGCCCCTCCTGGTCACCCCTTCCCATAATCCTTCCCTCATGCCCTCTTTCCTTTCTCCTCTGAAAAGGTTCCCCACCCACCATACCCCCAGGATCCCTTTACCCTAGCACTTCAAGTCTCTGCAAGACTGAGTGCTTCCTCTCCCACTGAAGCCAGACAAAGCAGCCCAGCTAGAAAATATCCCAATGTACAGGCAGCAGCTTCTGCAACAGCCCCCACTCCAGTTGTTCAGGACCCACATGATGACCAAGCTGCACATCTGCTATATTGTGCATGTGCTTGGAAAGCTAGGTCCAGCCCATGCTTGTTCTATGGTTGGTGATTCAGACTCTGAGAGCCCTGAGGGTACAGGTTAGTTGATTCTGTTGTTCTTCCTGTAGAGTTCCTATCCCCTTTGGGACCCACAATCCCTCCTCCTATTGTGAGGAATCAACTTTTGATAAGGGCAACTTTGCAAGCTTTGTCATTCCCCAAGTAATGTCATTAAGTGTCTATATGAGGTGTTTGTGGCTATCTTATGTCTTTGTTCCTTAAATTTGTTCGGGTCCTCTTAGAAGCAGAAAATAAAGAGGATTAGAAATAAAAGAGATTTATTGGGGCAATAACTGAATGGGTTAAAGGAGAAAGAGGGAGCTGTATGGTGGTAAGAGACCATCGAACTTCTCAGGTTGAGCCCTCAGAAGGAAGAGTTGCATAAGTAGGAGGAAGGAGAGAACAGATGGAGAGAGGAGCAAAGTAGGGAAGTAAGATAAGTAAGATAGCCAAAGTCAGGTGGAGAGTTGCTCTTAGAACACACAGCATTTCTAGCCAAGCATGATGCTGAAGATCTGTAATCTCGGTACTAAAAGGCAGGGAGATCAGGGGTTTAAGATCATTTTCAGTTACATGGCTAAAAGCACGGCTACATAAAAGCATGTCTACAAACGAAACAAGACAACACAAAAGAATGCAGATCACGTCTAAGAAAACTCAAGGAGAATGGCATAACATCTGTCCTGAGCCACCACAGCAGTCCTCTACCTCCCCAAATTGAAACTTCATATTCTTGGAACATATAGGCTGAGAACAACATTTAGAGAATGAGACTTGGGCAATGATAGATTTCAAAGCTGAGCTAGTGGCACAATTGTTCAACTGTGTCTTCTGCAGTCAGAAGTCTAGAAGGTCATTCTTATGACCACCACACTCATACTGATTCACTAAGGGGAAGGGCCTCCTGCTCACCTGTGTGAAATAGGTTGTATGGTTTCAATCCTCCATCTTCTCTCTACTCCTCTGAGCTTACTGAGCTGGGAGACAAAAGAAAGTCTGACATGAACTGGTAACAAGTGAACCTGCAGGTGAGGCCTATAGCACAATGATGGGAAACATGGGTGCTTCCCCTGCAAACAATTTGAAGCAAGCCTGCGCTGTTCAGTTAGCTACTAGGTTGTTGGTTATAAAACCTCAAACCTTTGATTTAGAACAAAATCTTTATTCTACAATTCAGCAATACCAGCAAATCTCTCGTTTAGAAGACTTGGGGGATATTACTTAATCCACGAATACATCTAACTCTTTTTTAGTATTTGGATGTAATCTCTATTTATATTTCTCAACTGAAATTAGGAGTGGATGAGAGTGAACTTTAACCCAAGTACGTGCCTTATTCTAAACTCAGGGCACATATCCTAATATGGTCTCATGTGTTCCTCAGTACTTAATGTCTCCATAGCAGTTGCTCAACGAACATGAGTGAGAATAGCCCTTGTCCTTAGAATAAAAGTGTTAATCAGTAATCCACAAAGAACCACACATGAAGACAGAAATTCTATACTCAAAGAGCTCAAGGAAAGGACAAAAACCATCATGACACAAGCACAGAGGTTTGGCTTCAGAAAAATGCAAGATGAGTGCTCCATTAAGATGGTCTTTGTGGAGGTCCCTTGATATATGCAGATCTCTAAGGAGTGATCACCTGAAAGACAAGACCAAAGCTCTATCAGTAAGAATGGTCATCTCATTGTAAGATACCAGGCGTGACTTTATTAAGACGTCATAAAGAGAATTAAATCTACAGAGAGCTCCTGTGCTGCCACCAGACAGGCCTTCCTCATTCCGCCTTTGGTCTCCATCTCAAGTTGGAAAGTTCTTACTTCGTCATGTTCTAGCCCAGAGGACAAGATGGCAGAGAAATGTAAAAAAGGATTCAAGAGTTAACTCACCATGAAAAACTTCAGCTTCATCTGGTTTTCTTAATTGTTTTGTTTCGAGGCTGTCTTCTGGTGGTCATTAAATGGCACACCCACCAAAAAAATTCCCCTTTCACCATTTAAAGCATAATGAATATAGCAGATCTCAGGAACATGGGCCTGGAACACATTGTGTGATGTGGCAGCAGTGTGAACAGTGGAAGGAAGTGTCATCCCCAGTCTAAACAACATTCCCAAGACATTAAAGAAACTTTACAGGGAGCACATCCAAAAGAACTTTCAATGACATCTGAAATCAGCCTTCTTTGAAGAAAATCATCCGGGAAAATGGAGTGTAGCCAAGGCTATTTTTCCTGTTCTGTTTAGGAATTCTCCAGTGTTTTTTTTTTTTTTTTTTTTTTTTTTTTTCGGAGCTGGGGACCGAACCCAGGGCCTTGCGCTTCCTAGGCAAGCGCTCTACCACTGAGCTAAATCCCCAACCCCTCTCCAGTGTTTTTAAGAGGACAAATAGAATGTTGCTCAAATCAATGAAGCACATATCACCCAGAAGTCTACTTCACTACATAATATCACATTGAGCTGCATAAAAAGCAAAAATATGGTGTCTTTTTATCACATCTCCTAAACACAAAGTGTTCCCATGAATTTAAAATCAGGAAGAGAATTCTTTTAATGACCAGAAGTTCACCCTAAAACCTGTATTTTCTCAGTCTAATTAGGATAATTGTTTAGAAAATTATCCTGTCCCCTAGGAGATGTTTTGATTGCATAAATGGATTTCTACTCATATGTAAAGGCTCATTAAATTCTATGACCTACAATTATAAGTAATGAAGGCAAAGCCTAAAGAGTAAAGATTATGAGATAGGAAACTTTATATGGGCCTTGACCCTTCACTTTGCTATGACAGTGAAGGCTCCATTAATGTTATATTGATCTAATGAGACCCAGGATAAGAGTAGCACTCTTCCTCCAAGACATCAAAAGATACAGTAAATCTGTCTGTCTCAGAGGTTCTATCAGGCCTTGAGTTTATATGGATTTATTTTCCCGAAGAAATAAAGAAAAACCATGGTGGCTTTTTTTCCCTTCCAAATGCCTATGGAAAATTCCAACTTCTAGACACTAAAGGACAACTGTTAGAGTAGTACTTGGCACAGAATTGGTACTCAGAGTAAAAGAACTGCAGCACACATAGGTTTCATGGGCTGCCAATCATGCCCATGTTCTGCCTATGGAGTACAGATCCGAACTTGAACCTTCGAATGCTGCTTATAAATAAAGACGGGAAGGTACAGGTATGGCGTCTTTATCAGAACCACTTTACTCTTCCAGTTATATTCTTAGAATGTCTTTGTCCCTGAGGAACAGTTAAGGTTACCTATTTATAAGACTTTCCCAACTAAAGTGATCATAATTATAAACAGACATCTGATCTGGATTAGCTCTGCACATGGGATGCTTCTTCCTCCAAACATTTGCCAAACTTTAAACACATAGAAAAAAAGGCAGGGAAAGTCACAGAGACAGAAGTCCTCAGTAAAATCTTAGCAGATTGAATTCAACAATGTAGAAAAAAATACAATATAATCAAGAGATATTTATTCTCTGTATACAAGAGAAGTGTGACATCTTAAAAAATCACCCTCAATAACACCCTAAGGAGAAGGTTATAGAATCATACCACTTGGCTAGTAAAAAAGCATTTGGCAAAACTGATTCATTAGAAAAAGTCTCGGGGTTGGGGATCTAGCTCAGTGGTAGAGCGCTTGCCTAGCAAGCACAAGGCCCTGGGTTCGGCCCCCACCTCCGAAAAAAAAAAAAAAAAAAAGAAAAAGTCTCAATTCTCATCGTAGAAACTTCTTTTTGCTATAGATAGCAGTAGCAAAGAGACCCACTACTAGTCAAGACTACAGTGTGCTGGCCTCTAAACAGAACATCTAGATCACACTCCCTCTCCTCGAGGCTCAAGGAATGTTACAGAAGATAAGGCAGAATAGTGGACTAGAAGGAAACTGTTTTCTGGATACAGCAGGGCATTTACACATATGAATTTAGAGCAGATGAGACAGTAAACACAAGATCTTTACAAGTTCAAGCAAGACCAACATCTAGAATGGGAAGGGGAGGTGGCCACAAAGTCACACCCCTAGCTAAGGAACAATTGATAATTTAGCTTCCAGGAGAGAATGATTCTGTTTTCTTTAAGGGTTAAGCCCAGTCAGGTTAATCATGCTCTAGTGAAAGACCACACACCTACAAGTATGGTCAATAGCAACTGTACTTGATGGGTTAAAAAAAAACATAGTTTAGTGGGAATAGAAAATAAAGAAGTGGGGAGAGAAGTAAAATCGTCAAAATACATTGTACAAAATTCTCAAAAAACTGTTTTTAAAAAAGTAAAAACTGCAGGTGTACTAGAAATAGAGAGAAATCTTTTCTAGAATTTAAAAAAAACTAAATAAAAACAATAAACCGTCAAACCATTTGTTTGTTGAAGTCAACTATAAAAATGTGAT
The DNA here is from genome assembly GCF_021556685.1 of Rattus norvegicus. Lineage (NCBI taxonomy): Eukaryota > Metazoa > Chordata > Mammalia > Rodentia > Muridae > Rattus > Rattus norvegicus. Next base: position 44,419,451 of record NC_141535.1, read on the forward strand.
TTGGGAACAAAAGAATACCAGTTCGAATTGCACTGTTGAGTTTACCTTGAGAGAACTTTGCAAGGTGCTTTAGTTATTACACTGTTGAAAAAAGAAATTGTACCAACCACAAACTGAAACCCAGCATGCCATCATTTATGGAAGTCAACAATTCTTAACTATTACAATAGTAATACGAATAGTAATTACAATATTTAATGTAAGTATCGTCACACAAAGTCTATGGCTTTCATCGGGAGATAGCTACCCATTTATGAATGCTTTAATATTTTCTCTTCTGCTGCCCATCAGCAATAGAATAAGTACTCCAGCACTCAGTCTGACATTTGAAGAGGACAGCAGAACCCAGGATTCAGTGCTTCTGTTCCCTGGAAGCTGAGATTAGTGTCTTCTGAGGATTCTGCTAAAATTCCTTGTGTTTTTATAGAAGAAAATTTAACACCAAGAAACTTGTACCCTAATCTTCACAAATGGTTCTGCGTAAATGCAAAAAGTAGGCACTATTCTCTGAATCTGGATAAATGTTTTCCACTGAGAGATGCTGTTGGCATACTGGCAATAACCAGAGTTACAGTTGTGCCTCTGGCCCATGCCATCAAGTCCTAGAGACTGGTTCTCTGATTGTTTCCATTTCTTCATGGGTAGGGGAGGGTTGAGGGAAACTATCACTCAAAGAGGACCTACAGTACAAGTACAGACACAGACTTTAAGGTCTTCCATTTTTCCTCCACTGTTCTACAGGAAGTATGTCAGATGGATACTGTGGCTATCCCAAAATATACACCTGGCTTTCAAAATTGCCATCTTCCAGTCATTGCTTAACCTAGGGCTGGAAGCTTACAGCTCTCTAAGGTTTTAACAACCAAACACTGTCTGTTTTTAAGCCAATGTCATGGGGTTCTTATTTCTATGGCTCTGTAATACAGCTTGAGATTAGAGATGGAAATATTTCCAGAAATTCTTTTTGTACAGGATTGTTTTAGCTATCCTGAATTTTTTGTTTTTCCATATGATGGTGAAAATTGTTCTTTCAAGATCTGTAAAGAACTGTGTTTGATTTTGATGGGAATAGTGTTGAATCTGTAAGATGGCCATTTTTACTGTGCTAATCCTACCAACCCAAAAATGAGACTTCTTTCCATCTTCTGGCATTTTCTTCAATTTCTTTCTTTAAAGACTTAATGTACTTGTCATGCAGGTCTTTTACTCACTTAGTTAGAGTTACACCAAAATATTTTATCCATTTGTGGTGGCTTTATAAAGGCTATTACTTCCTTAATTTCTTCTTCAGCCTGTTTTTCACTTGTATAAAAGAGAGCTGTTAATTTTAATTTTTTTGGTTAATTTTATATCCAGACACTTTGATGAAGGTGTTTATCAGCTGTTGAGGTGCTCTAGTAGAGTTATTGGGGGTCACTTCTATATACTATCATATCATCTGCAAATAGCAATATCTTAAATTCTTTTTTTCTAATTTGTATCCTTTTGATATCCTTTAGTTGTCTTATTACTCTAGAGTTATACCACTCCTGGGCATAGTCCCAAAAGATGCTCCACCAAACCACAATGACACTTGCTCAACTATGTTCGTAGTGGCTTTATTTGTAAAAGTTAGAAACTGAAAACAACCTAGATACCCCTCAACTGAAGAATGGATAAAGAAAATATGGTTCATTTACACAATGTAATATTACTCAGCTATTAAAAGCAATGACAACATAAAATTTGAAGGCAAATAGATGGAACTAGAAAAGATCATTCTGAGTGAGGTGTCCTAGATCCAGAAAGACAAATATGATATGTACTCACTTATGGGTGGATATTAGCTATAAAGTACAGGATAACCATGCTACAATCCACAGATTCCCCCAAAAAGCTAAGTAACAAGTAGGCACCAGGGGAGTATGCTTGAATCTCATTGAGAAGGGGAATAAAATAGAAATCTGGGGTGGATGGATGGAGGGAACTGAGTGGGAGAGAGGGTGGGAAGGGGGGATCAAGTATGGGGAGGATGACAGGAGAACAGGGAGAGAGAACTAGAATCGGGGGAGGGTATCTGGGTCAAGCTAGAAACCTAGGACAATGGAAACCCCTAGAAATCAATAAGGATGACCCTAGCTAAGACTCCTAGCAATGCAGGATATGGAACATGAAACAGGCACCTCCTGACACCAGGCAAGACTTCCAATGGAAGGATGGGGATTACAAACCAGCCACAAAATCTTTGACCCACAATTTTTCCTACCTATATGAGATGCAGGAATAAAGAGGGAGCAGAAATTGAGGGAGTGGCCGACCAATCATTGGCCCAGCTTGAGTTCCATGCCATGCGAGAGAGAGCCCATCTATGACACTGTTAATAATATTCTACTATAGTTGATGGCAGGAGGCTAGCATAACAGTCATCTGAGTGGCTCACACAGCAGCTGATGAAAACAGATGCAGAGACCCACAGCCAAACATTAGGCAGAGCTCAGGGAATCTTGTGAAAGAGGGAGGGGGAGAGGATTGAAAGAGCCAGAGAGGCCAAGAACACCACAAGAAAATCTACACAATCAACTAACCTGAGCTATAGGGGCTCACAGAGACTGAACCACTACCCACCAGCCAGAGAGCACGCATTGGACAGACTTAGTCCCGCTACATATATGTAACAGATGTTCAGCTTGGTCTTCATATGGGAACTCTAACAGCAGGAGCAGGGCCTGTCTCTGACTCTGTTGCCTGCACTTGGATCCCTTTCCCCTAACAGGATAACCTTGTTTGGCCTTAATATTAGAAGATATGCCCAGTGCTACTACAACTTGATATGCCAAAGCATGTTGATATCCATGAGAGGTCTCCCCTTCTCTGAGGAAAAAGGGATGAGGGCATAGGAGAAGAGGATATGAGAGGGAGGAATTGGGAGGAGAGGAGATAGGGGGAGATGCAAACTACAATATGAAGTAAATAAGTAATGAAAAAACAAACAGAGAAAAAGAACTAAATATGTAGACTTTAGAGGAGGACATCGCCACAGACACTTAGCATCCCAGCCTCTTGAAGAGTGATGAGAACTGAGGAAGGAGGGAGTAAAGCAACACAGAGTGAAGGGCACACAGATCCAGGTGCCCAGATCTAAGATGTCACAAGGACTGATGTGCTGCCTACAACAGCCCTATGCAGAAGAAAGTTCCCTCAAAGAAGTCAATACCATCCTTAATACATTCTGCACCCACAGCTGATTGACACTTCATGAAGTTCTATAGGCCTCATCTTAACTCAGTGGGCACTCTAAAACACTATCCTGATTCCCAATATCCTCATTGGCTGAGGCCTTGGCTGAAACTCTATCGTTGCCTTCTTCTCTATCTCACCCTGCTTCCCTCCCCACACATCCAGTATACATTCCACTACACAGTGCCTGTATTTCATCTTCCTATCTGAGTCCATATACCTGACCTTCCACAAAAGACTATAACAAAATACCCCAAGGAAAATTACATCTAATGTATACATACACACGCACAAACACACATATACATATGTAGAGACAAACAGGAAGGAAGGAGAGAGAGAGAGAGAGAGAGAGAGAGAGAGAGAGAGAGAGAGAGAAGGATAATGTCTCTATGAGCTCTCTGGACCAGTTAAGCATCCAGCTCTCTTATGTAAATGTTTTCTTTCATTTTTTTGAACCAAAAAGAATATGGAGAAAGTGATCTCAAAGCCACAGATTTATACATGTATTTGCTAATACAAAGAAGTCATCTACCTCTATACAGCCCAACGTTTGCTTTGCTTTCCATAAGGACTGCTTCATACTGTCCCCAGAAAGCTGTGTGAGATCCTTGCCCTTATCTACCATCTTTTGAGAGGCAGAACATCACTACGTCTATGACAAGGAGCATGTTTCTCCCAAGCTTCCAACATGGAGCACGAGCAATAAAGTTTCATCAGTCATTAAGGAGAAACACTGTCCTTGGTTTGCTCAGCACTGGTCCGGGTGTACAGTGGTGGTGTGAACTGCAACGCTCAGTACCACTCGGCTCTGACTACTCCCATAATTGTTCCCTCCACTGCATGGGCTCCAGAAGGCCTCAAACAAGTGAAAACATGGTTATACTTCTGGTCTGTAAATTCATAAAGTTCTTTTTAACTCTTTCTAGTGGAGAAAAGCAATTTCTAAGAAAGGAATGAGACGTACAGGAAATAATGAAACTTGTTCTAGAGGGACTAAATCAACCAGTTTAATTTAGAAGGAGACAAGAGAAGGGAAAATCTCATTATGAAAGAATTAGAGCTGAGGTTCAGTAGTCATAGGAAGAAAGTACACCCAGAGTCCTCATGGTGGCAAATTGCCCTAACAATGGAATTTTAATAACGGAAGACAGTGTGAGGGGGATGAGAATCTTCTTGGGTATGGAGTACAAGGAGAATTGGGGATCGGTGATCCTCAAGCATGGGATAAGAAGGGCACTGGAAGAATTAAAGGACACCATGGGAGGCCCTGAGACCAAGAGGACATTTGAATCAGACAAGCCCATACTGTGGGTGCGGGGAAAAAGTATTTTTCATGAAAGTCCAAAGGAAGAGTGAGGAACGACTTAAACGGAAATCCTTCCTGTGTGAGAGATTTTAAATTGCAGTGTGCTTTCTTATTTAAACTTTGGAGACTTATTGACATAAGGTAAGTTGTAATAAAGTCTTTTATTAAAAAGAAAAACGCATTCCTTTTCCTTTTTCTCCTCCCCTACACATTCCTTTTCTACGGTAACCAACCACTTCACTGTGTCATGGGTTTATGGTCTTCTGGTCACTTACTGTTGAGGCAGAACCTTCGACACAAGGGACAAACAATGAAGAAAGAGGCTGATGGCCATGCCAGAGTCCTGCTGGTGACCTTGGCTGCTGACACCATCAGAACCATTCCATACTATCAGTAGAGAGCAACACCCCTTCTTCCTACACCACCCCAGAGCTCTAAACCTTTGCCCTCACTGATACCTCAGTGTTCTTCTGTATCTTCACATGCTCAAAAAGAACCTCAACTTAGTTGTGCTGTATGAGAGACCATGAGAAAATCCACCATTAATCATTTCTTGGCGGGATGGGGGGATCATAGTTCATTTGAAAGCCCATTTCCACTTTTTAAAAGACAGCATTTTTAACAGAAGTATCTCACTCTTATGTAAAAAAGATCCTACTGCTGCATGCTGGCAGGGTTCCCTAGCACACCCAAGGCAGAGCATAGAACATTTATGGAGCACTTGCTATGTGTCAGACGCTGTGCTAAGCATCTTCATGGCAACACCTGCACTGGGGCACAGTTCTCTCCCTCGATTCAAGATGAAGAAGAAAATATGGCCTAGCACTCCCTGGCTGAGCCCTGGTGAGCAGGAAGGAAACCAAAACTTTGCTTCTTGGAAGACAGACATAGAGGCCACCATTTACCAGAATTGAGAGACCTGGGGGTTATCAGCCTCCACAAAACAGCACCAGGAACGGGTTCCAGCTTCTGTCAACACCTGAGTCTTAGTACACATTTTCATTACTGCCAAAAAAGAAACCAATTTACTTTCTAGGAGGCTGGTGACATACAGCAACTCTATTCCTGTTCCTTGGGTCCTTCAGAATGAAGGAAGCTATCACTCCACTCCCCTTCGGATAAACCAGTGATAAACCCAGCCTACCTCCATCCCCCTCACTTTATATAGTCAAATGGATTATACCCATGACTAGGTTTCTCCCACACCTGAGACTGAACAGAATGATGTAAAAGGCAGAGAAGCCAAGTTCCCAAACGTCCATCTTCTTTAACATGGTACTGATGCTGGGTAGCCTTACTACAAACTTCTTTATCTTTATGCCATTCAAGCTGGAGTTCTGACCTAGGCTCATACTTGTGGAGTACTTTAGACCTTTTCCACTGGTGCAGGTCATCCACTGGAAGTAATATCAAGAGAGTAAAGTAAAAAGATAGTACAAGTGGTCAGGTACCACCTGGTCCACCATCCTGGGGAGTGTGGTGACCATCGTAGCCATGGAATCTGTCAGGAAAATATCTCTACATAGCTCAGGTTCTAGCACCTTCTTCATCTGTTCCCTTCAAGACTAGCAGTGAGTGGTAATAGAAACCCATATGAACACAGGGCCTCCCACCATCCCTCACTGAGCCATTCTCATTCCCTCATGTGCAATTTTTTCATTTCGGTCTTGTCGAATTTCCCATTCTTAATGCTCCATCTGTTTCCTGTCAAAATCTTGACTGATACAATATTTCAAACATTGGCAAAAGGCTACAAGCTTCACCAAAACATTAGTATACAATAAAACAAGCTTAAGACACAATTTTGAAAATTGTAAGAGATGCACCTTTAACAATGTCCAAGCATTTTTGTCAAAATTGTTTTTCTAATTTAAAATTTTAATGTATGTGTATGATTTGAAAAAGAGCCAAGTTCTTAGTTATTGAGTGAATTATTCATTGACACAAAGTTGGATGAAAAGAGATATGTATTTCTGTCCATATAAGTAAAATATTATTGTTAATATGTCCTATAAAGGGTTGTCTTATTTTTGATGATTACTGAGGTTAGTGTGTCCTGACCTCTGTTCTTTTGAGGCCAACGAGAAGCATCAAGCCTCTGCTTTCCTTTTTTCCTTTCCTACTTTCCAACTTAAAGCGACAGGGAAGGCCTCCTTGCTCCTTGCTGGTGTCTAGTCCTTACTTTGTCATCTGACAACATTGCCTTGGTTATATTGTACAATTTTCCTAAGTCTTGATTACTGTAATGGACTGAATTATACCACCCACCCATACCTATTCATAAAGTAAGCCTTGATCCAGGCTATCTTAGAGTCTGGAGATGGAGTCTTTTGAAGCCAATTGGAGCTGTAATCTTGGGCCCTTGTGGTAGGGATTTGGATCTTATAAAAAGAGAAACCGAAAAGCTCGTTATTTTTCTTCCATGCAAGGTCATAATAATGCGGCCATTATCTTCAAAGCCTGCACTAAATATGTATCCTGCCAAGAATGGTTACTGGTTGTATAGCCTTGGTCATTGTGGTTAACTGAGCCTTGGTTTCATTATTAAATACTAGAACAGTAATAATACATACTCTGTGGATTCCTGTGAGAATTAAATGAGATAAATGAGGTTATTGGCACACTGTCTGGTACTTAACAGAGCTCATTGATAATGGCACAGACGTACAAATGAGTCACTCCGACAAAGCTAGAGAAGGCTTCATGCACAAAGCAATGAAGAAAGGAGTCAGGATTATATTCCAAATTAGCCTTCATTTGCAACACCCACAGATCTAATCCACTGTTCACCACCCAAGCCTTTATGTTCCACTCTTTGATTACCTATTCGCATTTGAATTTACAACTCATTGTCAATGTATGAGTAACAATCTAAAAGCTATCTCATAAGCAGTTGCAGAGAAAGAACACAAAGTGACCTGGCCAGGAAGGAGAAAACTGACAAGTTATTTTAGAGTTCTCCAGTTGCATCTCTGGGCAAAGATTAAAGGATAGTGATTATGTGGAGAACCTAAGACAGGATGCACTTAATCTGCCGTGTCAGGATAGATAGACTTGCTGAACTCTGGGCATGGAATGACCTGCCTAGCTAGGCTATACATGTCTTAGATCAAAATTCATATTTCATTTCACACACGACCTCCAGTCTCAGCAGCATCTTAGAGCACTGAACACAGAGCAGACTTTGATGTCTGATTACTGTGGGAACAAAGACTGAGAAGGCAGCACGGCAACCTTGCATTCTCTAAGTCTATCAAAGAAGAATTTCTGGAAAAGCAAGAATCTGAGAAGCCATTTGAATAGGGAAAATATAAGGTAGGAAGTTCAGACAATGAGGATTGTCTCCCGTGAGAGAAATAACTGGAAAAGAACTGAATTTATAGTAAGTCCCTCACAAATGGTAGAACTCATTTTTGATGAGTTTGTTGTACAAAGAAATTTGTTAAGCACAAAGAGAAGGATAAGGGGAGTATGAAGGAAGAAGAGGAAAGAGGAAAAATGAAATAATGAAGGGATGGATGCCTTACACACTGTGGAAGAAGAGAGAGGCGGACTCGGTGGCTACTCCAGAAAGGACGAGTTCTGTACTCCCAGCCTGTGGGACACTGAGCCACATACGTCAATCCAAGTCTAATTCATGTGAACAGATAAGACTAAGAATTGCTGCGTTATTTTCTCCCACTGGTGTTTTCTCCATTTGACAAGGGACACTTGCTCATTATTCCTGGCCTTGGGGAAATCTCACACCTTCAATAATCCCAAGTGCTGCCGAATAATGGGAGAGAAGAAGGAATTACAATAGATATCTTGTACCTATGGCTTCCATATTAAGGATATAAAGACACAAAAGGGAGTGGATAAAAAAGAAAATTAGATTGTTTCAATCACATCTGGATCCTAGGACACTGTTAATTAATTATAAGGCCAGGTTGAAGAAAAGGGCATGAGTGAAACATTTCCTATAGGAAGTGAATCTGAACAATGGTGTTAGATAAATGCAGTGTCTACCTACTGTCTCATGCAGTAGGTGAGATCATTGCGAATTGAGGTTGGGAGACTGTCCCAATGGATAGGCTAGAGAGATGGCTCAGTGGTTAAGAGCACTGACTGCGCTTTCAGAGGCCCTGAGATCAATTCCCATCAACCACATGGTGGCTCACAGCCATCTGAAACGGGATCCGATGCTCTCTTCTGGTTTTTATGAAGACAGTTATAATGTACTCATAAAAATTTAAATAAGACCGCCGGAACCTGAAGGAACAGACCGGATAAACAGTTCTCTGCACCCAAATCCCGTGGGAGGGAGAGCTAAACCTTCAGAGAGGCAGACACACCTGGGAAACCAGAAGAGACTGCACTCTGCACACATTACTGATTACAGAGGAAAACACCAAGCGCCATCTGGAACCCTGGTGCACTGAAGCTCCCGGAAACGGCGGCTCAGATCTTCCTGGTTGCTGCCGCCGCAGAGAGCTCATGGGCATCACCCCGAGAGCGAACTTGAGCCTCGGGACCACAGGGAGGACCAACTTTTCTGCTGCAAGTGACTTCCCTAGTGAACTCGGGACACACAGAGGCAGAATTCCTCTAGGACCGGGCACTTCCTGTATTTACCGGGAATCTCACACCCGCGGATCCCGGCCCACAGCAGCTCTCTGTTCCCAGACCCAGTGGGAGAGAGACCCCACCGCCTGGTCAGGTGGGCACTCCTGAGGCTGCAGAGCGGAGGAGACCACCAACACAGCCCACCCCTCCCCACATCCCTGGCCCAAGAGGAAACTGTATAAGGTCTCTGGGTTCCCGTGGGGGAGGGCTCAGGAGCTGCAGGACCCCTGCACCTGAGACACCGCCGGAACCTGAAGGGACAGACCGGATAAACAGTTCTCTGCACCCAAATCCCGTGGGAGGGAGAGCTAAACCTTCAGAGAGGCAGACACGCCTGGGAAACCAGAAGAGACTGCACTCTGCACACATTACTGATTCCAGAGGAAAATACCAAACCTCATCTGGAACCCTGGTGCACTGAAGCTCCCGGAAGGGGCGGCGCAGATCTTCCTGGTTGCTGCTGCCGCAGAGAGCTCGTGGGCAGCACCCCGCAAGCGAACTTGAGCCTCGGGACCACAGGTAAGACCAACTTTTCTGCTGCAAGTGACCTGCCTGGTGAACTCGAGACACAGGCCCACAGGAACAGCTGAAGACCTGTAGAGAGGAAAAACTACACGCCCAAAAGCAGAACACTCTGTCCCCATAACAGGCTGAAAGAAAACAGGAAAACAGGTATACAGCACTCCTGACACACAGGCTTATAGGACAGTCTAGCCACTGTCAGAAATAGCAGAACAAAGTAACACTAGAGATAATCTGATGGCGAGAGGCAAGCACAGGAACCCAAGCAACAGAAACCAAGACTACATGGCACCGTCGGAGCCCAATTCTCCGATCAAAATAAACATGGAATATCCAAACACACCAGAAAAGCAAGATCTAGTTTCAAAATCATATTTGATCATGATGCTGGAGGACTTCAAGAAAGACGTGAAGAACTCCCTTAGAGAAACACAGGAAAACATTAATAAACAAGTAGAAGCCTAAAGAGAGGAATCGCAAAAATGCCTGAAAGAATTCCAGGAAAACATAAATAAACAAGTAGAAGCCCATAGAGAGGAGACACAAAAATCCCTGAAAGAATTCCAGGAAAACACAAACAGTTGAAGGAATTAAAAATGGAAATAGAAGCAATCAAGAAAGAACACATAGAAACAACCCTGGATATAGAAAACCAAAAGAAGAGACAAGGAACAGTAGATACAAGCTTCACCAACAGAATACAAGAGATGGAAGAGAGAATCTCAGGAGCAGAAGATTCCATAGAAATCATTGACTCAACTGTCAAAGATAATGTAAAGCAGAAAAAGCTACTGGTCCAAAACATACAGGAAATCCAGGACTCAATGAGAAGATCAAACCTAAGGAAAATAGGTATAGAAGAGAGTGAAGACTCCCAGCTCAAAGGGCCAGTAAATATCTTCAACAAAATCATAGAAGAAAACTTCCCTAACCTAAAAAAAGAGATACCCATAGGCATACAAGAAGCCTACAGAACTCCAAATAGATTGGACCAGAAAAGAAACACCTCCCGTCACATAATAGTCAAAACACCAAACGCACAAAATAAAGAAAGAATATTAAAAGCAGTAAGGGAAAAAGGTCAAGTAACATATAAAGGCAGACCTATCAGAATCACACCAGACTTTTCGCCAGAAACTATGAAGGCCAGAAGATCCTGGACTGATGTCATACAGACCCTAAGAGAACACAAATGCCAGCCCAGGTTACTGTATCCAGCAAAACTCTCAATTAACATTGATGGAGAAACCAAGATATTCCATGACAAAACCAAATTTACACAATACCTTTCAACAAATCCAGCACTACAAAGGATAATAAATGGTAAAGCCCAACATAAGGAGGCAAGCTATACCCTAGAAGAAGCAAGAAACTAATCGTCTTGGCAACAAAACAAAGAGAAGAAAAGCACACAAACATAACCTCACCTCCAAATATGAATATAACAGGAAGCAATAATCACTATTCCTTAATATCTCTCAACATCAATGGCCTCAACTCCCCAATAAAAAGACATAGATTAACAAACTGGATACGCAACGAGGACCCTGAATTCTGCTGCCTACAGGAAACACACCTCAGAGACAAAGACAGACACTACCCCAGAGTGAAAGGCTGGAAAACAACTTTCCAAGCAAATGGTCGGAAGAACCAAGCTGAAGTAGCCATTCTAATATCAAATAAAATCAATTTTCAACTAAAAGTCATCAAAAAAGATAAGGAAGGACACTTCATATTCATCAAAGGAAAAATCCACCAAGATGAACTCTCAATCCTAAATGTCTATGCCCCAAATACAAGGGCACCTACATACGTAAAAGAAACCTTACTAAAGCTCAAAACACACATTGCACCTCACACAATAATAGTGGGAGATTTCAACACCCCACTCTCATCAATGGACAGATCATGGAAACAGAAATTAAACAGAGACGTAGACAGACTAAGAGAAGTCATGAGCCAAATGGACTTAACAGATATTTATAGAACATTCTATCCTAAAGCAAAAGGATATACCTTCTTCTCAGCTCCTCATGGTACTTTCCCCAAAATTGACCATATAATTGGTCAAAAAACGGGCCTCAACAGGTACAGAAAGATAGAAATAATCCCATGCGTGCTATCAGACCACCACGGCCTAAAACTGGTCTTCAATAACAATAAGGGAAGAATGCCCACATATACGTGGAAATTGAACAATGCTCTACTCAATGATAACCTGTTCAAGGAAGAAATAAAGAAAGAAATTAAAAACTTTTTAGAATTTAATGAAAATGAAGGTACAACATACCCAAACTTATGGGACACAATGAAAGCTGTGCTAAGAGGAAAACTCATAGCACTGAGTGCCTGCAGAAAAAAACAGGACAGAGCATATGTCAGCAGCTTGACAGCACACCTAAAAGCTCTAGAACAAAAAGAAGCAAATACACCCAGGAGGAGTAGAAGGCAGGAAATAATCAAACTCAGAGCTGAAATCAACCAAGTAGAAACAAAAAGGACCATAGAAAGAATCAACAGAACCAAAAGTTGGTTCTTTGAGAAAATCAACAAGATAGATAAACCCTTAGCCAGACTAACGAGAGGACACAGAGAGTGTGTTCAAATTAACAAAATCAGAAATGAAAAGGGAGACATAACTACAGATTCAGAGGAAATTCAAAAAATCAGCAGATCTTACTGTAAAAGCCTATATTCAACAAAACTTGAAAATCTGCAGGAAATGGACAATTTCCTAGACAGATACCAGGTATCGAAGTTAAATCAGGAACAGATAAACCAGTTAAAAAAACCCATAACTCCTAAGGAAATAGAAGCAGTCATTAAAGGTCTCCCAACCAAAAAGAGCGCAGGTCCAGACAGGTTTAGTGCAGAATTCTATCAAACCTTCATAGAAGACCTCATACCAATATTATCCAAACTATTCCACAAAATTGAAACAGATGGAGCACTACCGAATTCCTTCTATGAAGCCACAATTATTCTTATACCTAAACCACACAAAGACCCAACAAAGAAAGAGAACTTCAGACCAATTTCCCTTATGAATATCGACGCAAAAATACTCAATAAAATTCTGGCAAACCGAATTCAAGAGCACATCAAAACAATCATCCACCATGATCAAGTAGGCTTCATCCCAGGCATGCAGGGATGGTTTAATATACGGAAAACCATCAACGTGATCCATTATATAAACAAACTGAAAGAACAGAACCACATGATCATTTCATTAGATGCTGAGAAAGCATTTGACAAAATTCAACACCCCTTCATGATAAAAGTCCTGGAAAGAATAGGAATTCAAGGCCCATACCTAAACATAGTAAAAGCCATATACAGCTAACCAGTTGCTAACATTAAACTAAATGGAGAGAAACTTGAAGCAATCCCACTAAAATCAGGGACTAGACAAGGCTGCCCACTCTCTCCCTACTTATTCAATATAGTTCTTGAAGTTCTAGCCAGAGCAATCAGACAACAAAAGGACGTCAAGGGGATACAGATTGGAAAAGAAGAAGTCAAAATATCACTATTTGCAGATGATATGATAGTATATTTAAGTGTTCCCAAAAGTTCCACCAGAGAACTACTAAAGCTGATAAACATCTTCAGCAAAGTGGCTGGGTATAAAATTAACTCAAATAAATCAGTAGCCCTCCTCTACACAAAATAGAAACAAGCCGAGAAAGAAATTACGGAAACGACACCCTTCATAATAGACCCAAATAATATAAAGTACCTCGGTGTGACTTTAACCAAGCAAGTAAAAGATTTGTACAATAAGAACTTCAAGACACTGAAGAACGAAATTGAAGAAGACCTCAGAAGATGGAAAGATCTCCCATGCTCATGGATTGGCAGGATTAATATAGTAAAAATGGCCATTCCTCCAAAAGCGATCTACAGATTCAATGCAATCCCCATCAAAATACCAATCCAGTTCTTCAAAGAGTTAGACAGAACAATTTGCAAATTCATCTGGAATAACAAAAAACCCAGGATAGCTAAAGCTATCCTCAACAATAAAAGGACTTCAGGGGGAATCACTATCCCTGAACTCAAGCAGTATTACAGAGCAATAGTGATAAAAACTGTATGGTATTGGTACAGAGACAGACAGATAGACCAATGGAACAGAATTGAAGACCCAGAAATGAACCCACACACCTATGGGCACTTGATTTTTGACAAAGGAGCCAAAACCATCCAATGGAAAAAAGATAGCATTTTCAGCAAATGGTGCTGGTTCAACTGGAGGGCAACATGTAGAAGAATGCAGATCGATCCATGCTTATCACCCTGTACAAAGCTTAAGTCCAAGTGGATCAAGGACCTCCACATCAAACCAGACACACTCAAACTAATAGAAGAAAAACTAGGGAAGCATCTGGAACACATGGGCACTGGAAAAAATTTCCTGAACAAAACACCAATGGCTTATGCTCTAAGATCAAGAATCGCCAAATGGGATCTCATAAAACTGCAAAGCTTCTGTAAGGCAAAGGACACTGTGGTTAGGACAAAAAGGCAACCAACAGATTGGGAAAAGATCTTTACCAATCCTACAACAGATAGAGGCCTTATATCCAAAATGTACAAAGAACTCAAGAAGTTAGGCCGCAGGGAGACAAATAACCCTATTAAAAAATGGGGTTTAGAGCTAAACAAAGAATTCACAGCTGAAGAATGCCGAATGGCTGAAAAACACCTAAAGAAATGTTCAACATCTTTAGTCATAAGGGAAATGCAAATCAAAACAACCCTGAGATTTCACCTCACACCAGTGAGAATGGCTAAGATCAAAACCTCAGGTGATAGCAAATGCTGGTGAGGATGCGGAGAAAGAGGAACACTCCTCCATTGTTGGTGGGGTTGCAAACTGGTACAACCATTCTGGAAATCAGTCTGGAGGTTCCTCAGAAAATTGGACATTGAACTGCCTGAGGATCCAGCTATACCTCTCTTGGGCATATACCCAAAAGATGCCCCAACATATAAAAAAGACACGTGCTCCACTATGTTCATTGCAGCCTTATTTATAATAGCCAGAAGCTGGAAAGAATCCAGATGCCCTTCAACAGAGGAATGGATACAGAAAATGTGGTACAACTACACAATGGATATTACTCAGCTATCAAAAACAATGACTTTATGAAATTCGTAGGCAAATGGTTGGAACTGGAAAATATCATCCTGAGTGAGCTAACCCAATCACAGAAAGACATACATGGTATGCACTCATTGATAAGTGGCTATTAGCCCAAATGCTTGAGTTACCCTAGGTGCCTAGAACAAATGAAACTCAAGACGGATGATCAAAATGTGAATGCTTCACTCCTTCTTTAAAAGGGGAACAAGAATACCCTTGGCAGGGAAGAGAGAGGCAAAGATTAAAACAGAGACTGAAGGAACACCCATTCAGAGCCTGCCCCACATGTGGCCCATACATATACAGCCACCCAATTAGACAAAGCATACAAGCAGACCGACAGGAGCCGGATGTAGATCTCTCCTGAGAGACACAGCCAGAATACAGCAAATACAGAGGCGAATGCCAGCAGCAAACCACTGAACTGAGAATAGGACCCCCACTGAAGGAATCAGAGAAAGAACTGGAAGAGCTTGAAGGGGCTCGAGACCCCATATGAACTACAATGCCAAGCAACCAGAGCTTCCAGGGACTAAGCCTCTACCTAAAGACTATACATGGACTGACCCTGGACTCTGACGTCATAGGTAGCAATGAATATCCTAGTAAGAGCACCAGTGGAAGGGGAAGCCCTGGGTCCTGCTAAGACTGAACCCCCAGTGAACTAGACTTTTGGGATGAGGGCGGCAATGGGGGGAGGGTTGGGAGGGGAACACCCATAAGGAAGGGGTTGGGGGAGGGGGATGTTTGCCCGGAAACCGGGAAAGGGAATAACACTCGAACTGTATATAAGAAATATTCAAGTTAATAAAAAAAATTTAAATAAATAAATCTTTAAAGAAAAAAAAGAATGACCAAAGGGAGAGTTAATATAATTGGGTAGATCATATTTACACTCAGAAATATCAGTGGAAACTTCAAAAACAGTACACGTAGCACATTGATGCTTATGTTCGTTTTCTTATATACATAAGAAACCCAAAGAGAGTTCATCTATGTCCAGTGTGCCCCTTAGTGAAAGCTTTCTGGTTTTCTACTCTTTGTTGGGCACAGCCCTCACATAATTATGTTTTCAAGATAACTGATGAAGCTCCAGCCATCCTGCCCATGTCCCAAACAAAAGGAGGAAGGCAATATTAGCAACTTCCCTTTGAACCTTAGTGGTTAAGATTCTGTTGTATGACTACTCCCCGTGCCTCAAATGGAAACTTAAGAGAGAAAAAAAAAAACTAGTTGAGTGTGGTGGAAGGTGAAAAGTTCAGTAGAAAAAAATGAAGGAAAGTTCCTCCACACAGATTAAGGTTTCTCATAATAGCCTAACCATGGAGTTTGTGACCTGAGTCAAATACTTTGAAGAAGTTGAAGTCAAAGTGAAAATTATCGCTCTTACCTAATAAGCTGGTTTTCTAAGAGCTCTTAAAAAGCCTCCTGCAGAGGAAGTACGGGCAGAATGTGTTCCACTGTTAATCATTACAATGTCAATCATTGTGCAAATGTGGTCAGGGGCAACTGGGAACACATTCACACGACAGTGCATGACTCACGCTAAGCACGGCATGACGGAGCTGCTCTGTGTGCCTGTTCCTTCATTCCTTCTCGCTCCTTCTCTGTCCTCCTCTCCTTCTCATACCCATCTCTTGCCAAAGTTTATCAAGCTAACCTGAGTTTTTTTTTAGTCTCCAGAGGCCTGGAATTCTAACACCACCTGAGATGCTCTTTTGAGAAGACCCCAACTCCCCCATGTTGGCATGCAGTTCATTTTTAAACTATCTTTATTAATTTTTACTTTCTAGAAGATAAATTTAAAGTATAAAACAGGATAAGTCACTTCTATACAAATTTTATAACTTTTTATAAAGTATTCTGTTACATTTTAGGAATATACATGTGATTTTTATAAACATTAGTCAAAAGCATCAAGCTAAGACAGAAGAGTGTCTTAAAAGCTTGAAGTCTGAGAACTCAAAGGACTCTTGCCAAAAAAGTGTTTTGCAGGGTGGTATTCTTCCCAGGACACTTGCACTGCACAATATCCAGACTTAGAGCCTGGGGGAGACAGGCATTTACAATAACAGACTCCCCACATAGCTCAGACCAATCAGGACACCATTTGCACTGTGGTCTATGTAAATTGCACGCCTAGGGCACACCTACATAGACCACCCATGCAGTTCCCATGGTAACAGGGACAGATGGACAGAGATGCCCTTCTAAAAGTATCACATGGCAACTACAGAAAGCAATTTAACATTTTATTCCCATAAATGTTTTTGCAATTTTAAAAATTCCACATATGAACAGAGTTGTCTCACTTCTTAACAGCAATAGCGGAGAAATTTTTTTAAAGCTTTATAAAAGTATAGTGATCTTTCTAAATTGGGGCATTTATATCACCCCCTCCAAGGCTCATGGAGCATCACGGAACACGTAAAAGCAAGATGAGAGAGAGATGCAAAATGTCGTCACTTGGACATGGATGGCTGTTGTACCCATGAACTCACTGCAGCTGTGATTGTCTGCCCAAGACCAGCACAAGACTGAGGCCCTGGACACTTCCTCCTCATGGACTGGAGAAGGGCCCACAGGGGACTATTGGCAATTAAAGATAGTTAGTAGAAGGGATGTCACTTTCTTCAGTGGTGTAGACACAGAAAAGTTGACCTTGCTAACCTAATAACACTAACTCTTGGGTAGGAAACTCTTCTTGAACTCAGAAAGCCACAGAGAAGATCAGGAAAATAAGCAAGGACTTGTTGAGAAGTAGGAGATGGAGGAGGATGGGAGATAAGGAGGGTGACATCATTAGAGTTCATTATAGACATGTATAAAACTGTCAAACAAAAATTCTGTTTTGAATTTGAATGAGTGTCCCAACATGTACTATGACAGTACCCAAACAGACAGGCCCAGTCTCCCTTGAAGACATAGACATTTCATTCCAAATTTATTTTTATATATGCCAATTCTTATTTCTTCTTCCCGTCACTCACATAGCACAGAAGCCTCGAGACAATAAATTATCAGTTTGCTTAATTATATGGTTAAAAGTAAAAACTGTTTTCAGTTCCCCTCAGGTGCAAAACTTACCTATCCCTTCATATATATTTAAAAATCTCTTATTCAAGCTAAATTTATATTGAAGGCTTGAAGTCCAAAGATACATTTCTAATTGTAACTGTGTTTTAATCCCTAGGGTCTCTTAGTAAAATGACAGAATACCTTAGACCTTGCATGCCTTTTGCTTTAGAATTCAATACTGACCTGAACAAAATCCCACTCATACATTCTGAAAGGAATCATTTGTTCCAATCCCTATGGCACAGTAAAGAACAATCAATGCAGACAATGCGGCTTGCCCACATGATGAGGCTGCCCCTAAAATAGGAATCCCAGAATATCTACTCCTGAGACTGACAGCCGGAAGCATGTCCGTCGCCAGAACTGTTAAAAATTTAGAAAATAAAATCTTTGCTTTCCTCCCCTCCCTAATTCTAAAAGTCTCAACAGCTATTCTGAGACATAATACTATTAGATCAAGTATACTTCGTATACTGACAAGCTCGTGGGACTGTCTTTACTACATTACTTGCCTAGGGTATAATTTTCAGAAGGAAGTTTAGGAGTTTGTGCTGCTCTTTCTGTGCTAGTCAATGCTGGTCCAAACCCCAACCTCTAATTCATAGGCTTCTATTGGCATGTAGAAAGCAGTGACTTGGAAAATCACTTGAACATCTAGGAGTCACAAAGGAGATTACCGTTTGCCACTTTCAGGTCACTGAGATACAACAGCTGCCATTGGCCACCTGAAACTATGGCTCAAGTCCACTTCTCCTGAGCACAGATTAGCTTTGGTTGTTTCCACAGTTTACCCAAAGGAGCTTCCAGTCCCAAGTTGCAGACGCTGAAAAGGAATAAATACAATCTGAACAGCTACAGTTCATTTTGTCCTCTGTTTCTACTCCTTGCCCATCAAAAGTTGCTGATGAGATTCCTAAACCTATCACTTGAGTCAGTTAGCATCCAGCTCGAATGGAAACACTGTGCCACGTTCCCAATGGACCCTTCCATAACTCCCACATAGCTATTTTACCAGATATATCTAATTCAAGGTCCCCCTCTGCATAGCATCAAACAGGTAGAACTGTTGCTACTACCTTATACCACTTACAGGACTCTAGCTTTGTGACTCCTGCTCAACCCTGAAAACCTCTACATCAAATCAGGTCACATCCGTACCTTCAGCATTCAATGTTACCTCCCAAACCCAAGGAAGTCAAGCAGATGCTTGGGATACACAAGATAAGGATTTGTACATCTTTAGCAATGGTTGTTTGTCCTTGGTTTTTTTTTTTAAAAGGAATGCTTTGTCAGATCACATGCCTGGCAAACTAAAGTACCACAAAGGAATGGAGGTAATACATTCTGGCCTTTAAAAGCTTAGGAAGACGTGCTTACAAGAAATCAGTCACAGGAAAACTCAGTCCTTGAAGATTTCTAAGTGGTATTGTTATTTCTAGCATCTAACAACATACATTAAAACCCTTCTGAAGCCCATTAAAAGAGGGTGGCAGGCTAGCCCCTCCCTACACCATCTCATTCCCTCTTCATGTAATTGCTCTGGTTGTTCACAGAGGCTGAGGGGGAGCAAGGTGATGATCTGTTGTGCGAGCAGCCCACCACCCTCTAGCACCAGGTGCTTAAAGTATGTAAGTCCTCACGTACTTCTCACAGGTAAGTATCTGCCCCCTCCGCCCCTGCACCACTCTTCCCACGAAACCAGGGGCAGAAGCCTGAGAAGGAAATAGGTATACTTCCTGAAACAGAGCAGGGCTTGATGTTTTGAGTTTCTGAAGAAGAAAAAAAAGAAGTCTTAAGAAGCTAGAAATCTGGGAGCTTCCTAAGAATTTGACACTTGATTTCTATACCGTATTTTGACTACTATTTTAAATAGAGGAGTAACTATCCAGGTAGGTTTTCATGGAATCCTGCAGCTAAAGAAGACAAAAGGTATCCAGTCATCTGTGATTAAAGGAGGGATCGGGCCTGAGTCTACTGCATCTTCTCTATTTACTGTTTATATAAGAAAGCATGCCCCTGTCTCACAGCTGAAGCCAGAAATAGCCTTTATATTACCACCTCTCCATGGTTACCAGGCTGCAGGGCAATCCACCCACTTGTGCGTCACACAGACTGCGGGTTCCACAACCAAGTCAGCGTCAGCATTTCGCTGGTACCCTAAGGAGCAGATCTGTGAAGAGAAAGGGGGAAGGGTACGGTCCTCCCACATCAGGCTAAGTCCCTTGCCAAGTCTCCAGCCTGCTCAATGCTTTCTTCCTACTTGTTGCCTACTTCGTCATCTCTGTTTTAAGCTCTGAAGCCCGTGAACCTGTCCATTGCCTTTCACAGCCAAAGCCTTCCAGAAGCACCTTTCAAAAAATAATAATAACTGTATCTCTCACAGTACATCAGAGCTGGGGAATTTCAATCTTGTCAGCTTTAACTGAAAAGTAGGAAGCGAAGCATGCAGGGGAGTCTCCCACGGCAAATACAGCAAAAGCAAGCGTTAGGTGTGATGAGGGGGTGCTCTGGAGATGTGAAAATGGAATTTCATTGCTGAGATTATCTTGCAATAAGAGGAATTACCCATGCATTCATGACGCCATTACACAAATGCTCTGCTATGACAAAATATGCTCAAAGCCCCCATACTACCATGTGCACAAGGTATAAAATGCACTAGAAAACAGGACCTCTGTGCTTACCAAACAATGGACTCCTGAAGCTGAGGAGATCATTCAGTGCATAAAAGAGAATTTGTTATGCAAATGCAAGGATCTGACTTTGAATCCCCAGCACCCACATAAAAAGGAACACCTACTTGCCCCAGTAAGACCAGCATTTGATGGTAGGGATAAGTGTGATGGTTTGAATAAAAATGACTCCCAAAGACTCATATAAACTAGAATGCTTGATCAATAGGGAGTGTCATTATTAGGAAGTATGACCTTGTTGGACTGGGTGTGGCCTCGTTGGAGCAAGTAAGTCAATGGTGTTGGGCTTTGACTGAAAGTTCAGTTTCAAATGTTCAATCCAGGCCCAGGGACTCTGTCTTCCTCCTGCCTACAGATCCAGATGCTGCCTCACAGGTCATTCTCCAGAGCCGTGTCTGCCTACGTGATGCCACACACCCTGCCAGGACAATAATAGACTAAACCTACAAGCTATAAGCCAGCCTCATTTGAATTCTTTCTGTTATAAGAGTTGTAGTGGCCGTAGTG
Organism: Rattus norvegicus; assembly: GCF_021556685.1. Taxonomy (NCBI): domain Eukaryota; kingdom Metazoa; phylum Chordata; class Mammalia; order Rodentia; family Muridae; genus Rattus; species Rattus norvegicus. Next base: position 44,440,533 of record NC_141535.1, read on the forward strand.
TCTCTTTCCAGCATTGTTACTGACTAAGACAACGAGCGAGTTCTTAGAACTTTCTGGTCGCAAGTTCTTAGAACTTTCTGGTCAGTTAGCCTAGCTAAAGTGCAAGTTTTGAGTTCGTTGAGAGGTCCCATTCCAAAAGAATAAAATTTAGAGTGATAAATGAAGACACTGGACATCCTTGGGCTCCATGGATACATAAACATATGTACAAGTGTATAAGCCCACACATAGATACATACTGGTATCATACACATACATAGGTAACACATAGATACCACATAGATACCACAAAGACACACATGCACACAGAGACTCATTTTATTTTTTAAAAAAGTTTTTTCTATTTCAAACTTTCTGAAATTTTAGACTTATATGCTTGATTGTAATTTAAACTTTATTCTTTATGGTGAGCATTCCATAAGACCATTTGCACTTGAAGGATAACACTTGTCCACTTTTCTAAGTCACTTAAATTGATTCCTTAAATTTTCCCTTTTCTTTGTTTCAAGTCCTCTTTAAATTCCAATTCTATAAATTATAAGCAAGATTAATTGATCTCATAGACTTTTATTATTTCTCCATTTTTTGTGCTATCTTCCAACACTGAATTGCCTGACTCACAATAATTTTTTAGTTAAAAGTGTTCTCTCCTATTACATACTACTTCTTATAATCTACTGTTCCGGCTCCATAGATACAATATCTTATTTTATGGGTCTATAGGACAACAGTAATTGAAAATTAAGCATGTTTTCCTGTTTTCTTCCTACTTATATTCTGATACAGAGTCTCACAGCACAGCACAGGCTGCTCTTTATCTCACGGTCCTTCTGAATGCTGGGATTATATGTGAGGGCTATTGTTCCTTGTGGTTTATTTGCTTTGTACTTTGACAATTTCTCTTCTATTATTACTATCTTACTGTCCATATTTCAGCTCTGGTTATTCAAGAGCCAGACTCTGATTCCTCCTTTCAAAGCTTTCTTCTGGTATGTTTATGTTGACTTTATTCTTGGAGATTGGCAAGTTCTGAGTCAGTCGGGCTTGTTGGGTATCACATGCATCCTTGGCCTCTTTCTTTTCCTTGGCTTGTTCCCCAACTTCATTATGCATCTGCAGTAAGAATGTTTCTTTCATAAACTACCTGCACCCAAACTATTGCCTCAGAATCTGTTTCTAAAAGAGCTGATCCTGCAAAACAAACAAAGCCTTTAAAACCAATACAAAAAGGTCCCTCATAGTTTAAAATCATTCCATACCAATCTCTAGTCATGCTGTCACTATAATTGGTACTTAGGTAAATACATGGGTATTTCACAATACATGTTAAGAAATAATAGACTATTTCAACAAAGGAGATGAGAAATAATTTTCTCTTTTATGTAGAGATTTTGATATTGATGCATAAAACAGGACAGGGATTTCCTCATGAGTCTCAAAAATTATGTGTGTCCAAAGAGAAGATGTCATATAAATCTGTTAAAATCTAATTTGTGAATACATAAAAAATCAGAAAATGCATTAAGTAAAAATTTGACAGGCAGAAATAAATCCTGAACTATTTAAATAACATTTTAAAACTAAAATTCCTCCCTTCCTAAAAATGTCATAACATTGAACACTGTCAAATATATAAATTCCTAAATTTGAAATTTCTAAGAATTTTTGTAAAATGCACCTCTTAAAATCTGACTATTGTAAAACACACACACACACACACACACACACACACACATACACACACACAGACACATACACTATTACCACTGGGAACTTAGACATTATCACTGCTTTGAAACAAAATATTATAATGGGGTGAAAGTACCTGAGAATTCCAGTCTTGATTTACAGATAATTTAAAAGGATTCTCAGTAGTTATTCAGAACTTACTTGGTACAATTCCATGCATTTAAAAAAAATGGCTCACCACCTTAAGATCTGGTATTCGAGATCTATTTAAATGCCAAGCAGATTGCATTGCCATGGTTCCTTTAATGTTTGCTGGGCCCTCTTGGAAGTTCCTGGACCCCTTCTTCAGCCAGCCACATGTCAGAGCTTGCTTACCTGGCTCCATTGTGTCTCTCTTATTCCAGTGTCCTCACATTAGAATTCTCTCCTGTCTTCTTTCTGCTGTTTCCCCAGGCAGGACCCCACTCTTCATTTCCTTCTATATTTGTTCTTTCCATTGACAGTTGCATCGGTTACAGAATTCTGTCCTGTGTTAAGGTAAATTCATTCCATCTACACAATTCCTCATTGTCCCAGAGTACCCTCCCCTTCTGCCATCAGGACAACTGAGCCAAGAGATGAAGAGAATGGAAACTTCCAGGCAAAAACATTCTAAACTTCATGGGAGCTGTAGTTTTTATGAATATTGCAACCTTTTCTGTTTTGTTCAGAAAAGCTAAGTGGCACTTCTGATCATTCTATTCTGCTTGAGATTTGCCAAATGTGGGGAGGAAAGGGTTCTAATATTTTTTAAAACATTCATTTTACCTTTTAATGTGTGTGTGTGTGCATGTGTGTGAGAGTGTGTGTGTATGTGTGTATGTGTGTGTGTGAGTGTGTGTGTGTATGTGTGTGTGTGTGTGTGTGTGTGTGCATGTGGGTGTGCAGGTTCCCTCAGACTCAAAAAAGACAGCAAGATCTGCTTAAGTAGAATTATAGGTAGTTGTCAGCTGACCAATATAGGCACAGTGACCTGAACTCAGTTCTTCTGCAAGAGCAGTATGAACTCTTTAACTGCTGAGCCTTGCTTTGAGACCCTGCCGACATTTATTTATGAAAGAATATCGCTAGTCTTTTTCAAATAAACTGATATTGAAAGTTTGAAAGAAAGTGGAGAAGAGAGAGAGAGAGAGAGAGAGAGAGAGAGAGAGAGAGAGAGAGAGAGATAAAGGGAGAAAAGCAATTAGACCACAAGATGAAATGGATGGGACTAAGCCAACGATGTGTCCAATTGGGAAAAATAAGGAAGCAAGTCTTGCTTATTTGTCAAAGTTTCAGAATAGACCCTAATGAATGGCATCTACAGAGCTAGTCTGGGGAGAAAGTACCTGCTCTCCATAAAGAATTCCTAGCCAGTAGAGTAGAAGTCAGGGCTCCTGAAGTTTCTGATAGGCATGAGAGGGTGGCAGGCTTTGTTGGTGAGATCAAGTGCCTAAGGATCCCTTAGTCCTCAACATGAGTAGGACAATTGTTCTGACCAGTGACAAGCTGTGTCCCTTTTGCTGTCAACAGAAGCTTCCTTCTGCTACTGTAGATAGTAAGATCAAGCCTAGAAATACTAGTTTCATCTCAGCCTCAACAGGGCTGAAGCCTGAGCTTTCATACCAGGTCCTCCTTACCTATCTAAGGCCCTCAGCTACTGTCTCAGACACCAGCCCAACACCCACGGCCTGCTCCCTCATCATCTGCATGCGTTATCTCTTCTGCTGCCACACTGACCCCGAAGGTTGTGATGAGCTTCCTCTATATGCCCTGTTATCTGGTTCCTGCTTTGTCTCACGTTGCTGGTAAAACATTCAGGATCATCAAGAGAAAAGAGGACATCACAAATCTTCAACAAGAATCAGCTGTTCCCAGAAATGGAACCACTGAAATCAGCTTATCGGAAACAATAGGAGATTTCTGGAAGAACACAGAGCATTTCATTGTACCCCGTGCTGAAGAACAACTAAAACCTTAAGAGAAGCAAAGGAGGTTGGATCATATAGGTTCATGGCCCAAGTGCCTTCCTTCTTTTCTTGCTTTAGTAACCTCAGTGGCCCCAGGTATGTTTCTACACTGCTATGCATTTCTGCCAACTAAATGCTGTGTCTAGTCTCAGGTTCGTGAAACAGTAAAGTTGATGGGCTTAATCTGGTAAAAGCAGCGACTGACAACAAATGAACATCCCAGTAGTACCTCCAGAAGATTCTTTAGCACTATGGGAAAGATAGCTTTCCCGGAGTGAGAAAGAATGATTTATGCTATACCCTTTCCCCCAGGAAGTCTGGAGAATGAGTCATTAGGAACTGTGTTTCATGGTGCTAAAATTTTATATATACTATAAATTACATTTCATTGGCATTCTGCTTATTGAAAATCTTCTAAACCTATATTTCAAGATTCTCTGCCTTCCTAATCAGTACGCTGTGGGTATCTGAGCTTTTCTCTTATGAGTCAGCCATCCTTATTATCACCATGTACTGTGCATTTTGTAGTATAGAGAGCCTCGGATCCTTTTGAGGCTCACTGGGTTATTTTCGCCCACGTAAAATGGCATAAATTGTTATATTTGAGGCCATTTGTCTGTTATCATCAGTTTCCTGTTGCTTTCAGTGTACCTACCCAAAAGTCTTTCTTCTCATGCTTAATTTATGACTCTTGTGCTCCCTGTAGCTTTTCAAATTAAATCACACAGGCTATTAGTTACAATCCATTAGTTTGCCAGAACAGCCATGCACTCAGGATCCTCAGTTAATGGAGGAAAATATAAAAATATACAAAATATTAAGATGGCTTGTCATTGATAAGGCTATGCTCATAGTGGGATAGAACATTGTTCAAGGTACATTTCCCACATCTGTTGACCTAGTTAACCTGACCCCTCTGGGGAGGCTGAATGGGGGACTGCCTTGGGATACAAGGAAAGTAAACACCTTCCCACAGTTACCGCTAGGTGAAAGACTTTTGGAAATGGTCAAGTATAGCCTGTAATAACTGAATGATGCATTCTCTTGGGTTTTAGTATACATAAAAATTAGTTGGGTTGCTTATAATACAAGTTTTGATTCAGTAGAGGTAGATGGGGCTGAAAATCTATTTGGTCAACATTCTCCAAGAGGTGCCTGAAGACAGATCATCCTGGTAACAAGACTGCTGAGTGGTTTTGGTCGTGGCCTGTTAGTATCTCAGATCTTTTCAAGAATATCCAGCGGAGATTCACAGTGTAAGAGAGGATCTACAGAACTCACAGATACTATATAGGCATACAGGGCTGTCAAGATGACAAGAGTAGCTTTTGTGAATAGGAAGTCTTCCAGCCCTCACAAGTCCCAGAAGCAGTTGTGGGTCTTAGTAATATCAAGTGGGTCATCCGTGGGTAGAAATCTCATTTGGTCATTAAATGACACAGGGTGTAGGGCTGGGTGTCACTTTGAGAAAGACCCATTGTTGCAAACTCGTCTAAACTGGGGATAGGTAACACTCAAAAGACAGGGAGCCTGAAGTTCATGGATCACAGCCTCAGGGAAAGAGACAGACCTGAGAGGCATGTGTGGAGAGTGGGGGGATCCAACACTGAGACCTCCTATCTTCCTTCCTGTCTATGTTCCTTTCCTAACCAACAGAAAGACTGTGGTTTTTATCTTTCTATCCTTTAGCTGGAGACGTGATTATTTTCAGAACGCATCCCTAAAATTCTAGTCCTTCTATCTTTAAGCACCTCTCCCATTTTAGTTTAGCATATAAGACAAAAATATTCTACATGCTTTTTATACAATGTTTAGGTGGCTTCATTTAATAAAAGTTTGACTTAAGAATTGATAAGCTGCCCTGAAATTAAGGATGAAATTCTAGTGTTAAATGTTACAATGTAAAAGCAAATATAATGACTGAATAATTTTAAAACTGATGTCTTATGAACATAGAAAAGAATATGTTATAAAAAGTATCATGGATCAAAGTATATTAAAGTTGAAATAGCCAATATTATTAGGCCAGTAATTTTAACTGGGAACTGTCAAAATAGCAGTATGAATCATGGGCTATCTTCAGTATTTAGACTGACTGATTGAGTTTTGCTTGTGTATAACATTTTATCAAACACTGTGCTGTTAACTAGTACACTGCTGTTCATCTGTCCATGGTTAGAAGTTTTGAATTGTTTATGTCAAGATAGCCCATCCATATACATAAGTTAGGAGATCTCAGACCTAAACTGAGCAAACTTTATATATAATCAACCCTGGACTTAAAAGTAGACTCAGAACTGGTCATAGCACTAAAAATGAGCAATGAGACATCTATAACACCATCTCCAACTCTCAAGAGATGTCAAAGAAAAAGAGACAGAAAGAATGGAAAAGCCAGAGGATGGAACAGTATGTTACAACAAGATGTTTTCTGAATATGCATTGCCACTGAGCTCATGAACTCACTGTCGTTATCTGCACATTTGCATAAAATTTGGCCTACCAGCATTTTGCCATTTTGACAGGTAGCTTGGAGAGGGGGTTCCACTTTCTTCAAGGATACAACCTCTGATAAATTGTTCATGTTTCAGGAAATAACCTCACATTCATGCTCATGCAAGAAACACTAATTGGGCTCAATGGGTCACACACACACACACACACAGCACACACACACACACACACACACACAAGATACAAAAGGGGCTAAGACATATTGGAAAGAAGAAAGGTTTTCATGATATTAAGATCAGTGATCATGCAACTTCATTTCTAGAATCCTATATTGACATGGTCTATAATTCATATTTATCACACCTCTATAGTCTGGGACAACATTACAATATAAAAGCATTGATGGTGTGGATGAAATTGGTATATAATTCCTTAAAGAACACAATACAATAGGCTAGAATTATTAAAACTTTAGGGTTCACAAGCAAAGTGATAAAGGAACTTATTTGGAAATGGAACAGAAGCCTTATCCAATTTAATGGCTTTCTTTGACAAGTAGAGAATTGGTTTTCATAGAGAAGTGAAACATCAAAACTTAACAAACTGGAGCATAGAAAACACCTCTCTCCATAAGGCAATTGCCCTATACACATCGTGTCTTTCTTCACAACACAGAACGTAGTTTGTAAAGACACACACGGAAAAGAGACCTCACCGCCTGGTCAGGTGGGCACTCCTGAGGCTGCAGAGCGGAAGAGAACACCAACACTGCCCACCCCTGCCCACATCCCTGGCCCAAGAGGAAACTGTATAAGGCCTCTGGGCTCCCGTGGGGGAGGGCCCAGGAGCGGCAGGACCCCTGCCTGAGACACCGCCAGAACCTGAGGGAAACAGACCGGATAAACAGTTCTCTGCACCCAAATCCCGTGGGAGGGAGAGCTGAACCTTCAGAGAGGCAGACAAGCCTGGGAAACCAGAAAAGACTGCTCTCTGTACATACATCTCGGACACCAGAGGAAAAAGCCAAAGACCATCTGGAACCCTGGTGCACTGAAGCTCCCGGAAGGGGCGGCACAGGTCTTCCTGGTTGCTGCCGCTGCAGAGAGCCCTTGGACAGCACCCCGCCTGGTGAACTCAAGACACAGGCCCACAGGAACAGCTGAAGACCCGTAGAGACGAAAAACTACACACCCGAAAGCAGAACACTCTGTCCCCATAACTGACTGAAAGAGAGGAAAACAGGTCTACAGCACTCCTGACACACAGGCTTACAGGACAGTCTAGCCACTGTCAGAAATAGCAGAACAAAGTAACACTAGAGATAATCTGATGGCGAGAGGCAAGCGCAGGAACCCAAGCAACAGAAACCAAGACTACATGGCATCATCGGAGCCCAATTCTCCCACCAAAACAAACATGGAATGTCCAAACACACCAGAAAAGCAAGATCTAGTTTCAAAATCCTATTTGATCATGATGCTGGAGGACTTCAAGAAAGACGTGAAGAACTCCCTTAGAGAACAAGTAGAAGCCTACAGAGAGGAATCGCAAAAATCCCTGAAAGAATTCCAGGAAAACACAATCAAACAGTTGAAGGAATTAAAAATGGAAATAGAAGCAATCAAGAAAGAACACATGGAAACAACCCTGGATATAGAAAACCAAAGGAAGAGACAAGGAGCCGTAGATACAAGCATCACCAACAGAATACAAGAGATGGAAGAGAGAATATCAGGAGCAGACGATTCCATAGAAATCATTGACTCAACTGTCAAAGATAATGTAAAGCGGAAAAAGCTACTGGTCCAAAACATACAGGAAATCCAGGACTCAATGAGAAGATCAAACCTAAGGATAATAGGTATAGAAGAGAGTGAAGAATCCCAGCTCAAAGGACCAGTAAATATCTTCAACAAAATCATAGAAGAAAACTTCCCTAACCTAAAAAAAGAGATACCCATAGGCATACAAGAAGCCTACAGAACTCCAAATAGATTGGACCAGAAAAGAAACACCTCCCGTCACATAATAGTCAAAACACCAAACGCACAAAATAAAGAAAGAATATTAAAAGCAGTAAGAGAAAAAGGTCAAGTAACATATAAAGGCAGACCTATCAGAATCACACCAGACTTTTCGCCAGAAACTATGAAGGCCAGAAGATCCTGGACTGATGTCATACAGACCCTAAGAGAACACAAATGCCAGCCCAGGTTACTGTATCCTGCAAAACTCTCAATTAACATAGATGGAGAAACCAAGATATTTCATGACAAAACCAAATTTACACAATATCTTTCTACAAATCCAGCACTACAAAGGATAATAAATGGTAAAGCCCAACATAAGGAGGCAAGCTATACCCTAGAAGAAGCAAGAAACTAATCGTCTTGGCAACAAAACAAAGAGAATGAAAGCACACAAACATAACCTCACATCCAAATATGAATATAATGGGAAGCAATAATCACTATTCCTTAATATCTCTCAACATCAATGGCCTTCACTCCCAAATAAAAAGACATAGATTAACAAACTGGATCCGCAACGAGGACCCTGCATTCTGCTGCCAACAGGAAACACACCTCAGAGACAAAGACAGACATTACCTCAGAGTGAAAGGCTGGAAAACAATTTTCCAAGCAAATGGTCAGAAGAAGCAAGCTGGAGTAGCCATTCTAATATCAAATAAAATCAATTTTCAACTAAAAGTCATCAAAAAAGATAAGGAAGGACACTTCCTATTCATCAAAGGAAAAATCCACCAAGATGAACTCTCAATCCTAAATATCTATGCCCCAAATACAAGGGCACCTACATATGTAAAAGAAACCTTACTAAAGCTCAAAACACACATTGCACCTCACACAATAATAGTGGGAGATTTCAACACCCCACTCTCATCAATGGACAGATCAGGGAAACAGAAATTAAACAGAGATGTAGACAGACTAAGAGAAGTCATGAGCCAAATGGACTTAACAGATATTTATAGAACATTCTATCCTAAAGCAAAAGGATATACCTTCTTCTCAGCTCCTCATGGTACTTTCTCCAAAATTGACCATATAATTGGTCAAAAAACGGGTCTCAACAGGTACAGAAAGATAGAAATAATCCCATGCGTGCTATCGGACGACCACGGCCTAAAACTGGTCTTCAATAACAATCAAGGAAGAATGCCCACATATACTTGGAAATTGAACAATGCTCTACTCAATGATAACCTGGTCAAGGAAGAAATAAAGAAAGAAATTAAAAACTTTTTAGAATTTAATGAAAATGAAGGTACAACATACCCAAACTTATGGGACACAATGAAAGCTGTGCTAAGGGGAAAACTCATAGCGCTGAGTGCCTGCAGAAAGAAACAGGAAAGAGCATATGTCAGCAGCTTGACAGCACACCTAAAAGCTCTAGAACAAAAAGAAGCAAATACACCCAGGAGGAGTAGAAGGCAGGAAATAATCAAACTCAGAGCTGAAATCAACCAACTAGAAACAAAAAGGACCATAGAAAGAATCAACAGAACCATAAGTTGGTTCTTTGAGAAAATCAACAAGATAGATAAACCCTTAGCCAGACTAACGAGAGGACACAGAGAGTGTGTCCAAATTAACAAAATCAGAAATGAAAAGGGAGACATAACAACAGATTCAGAGGAAATTCAAAAAATCATCAGATCTTACTATAAAAACCTATATTCAACAAAACTTGAAAATCTTCAGGAAATGGACAATTTCCTAGACAGATACCAGGTACCAAAGTTAAATCAGGAACAGATAAACCAGTTAAACAACCCCATAACTCCTAAGGAAATAGAAGCAGTCATTAAAGGTCTCCCAACCAAAAAGAGCCCAGGTCCAGACGGGTTTAGTGCAGAATTCTATCAAACCTTCATAGAAGACCTAATACCAATATTATCCAAACTATTCCACAAAATTGAAACAGATGGATCACTACCGAATACCTTCTACGAAGCCACAATTACTCTTATACCTAAACCACACAAAGACACAACAAAGAAAGAGAACTTCAGACCAATTTCCCTTATGAATATCGACGCAAAAATACTCAACAAAATTCTGGCAAACCGAATCCAAGAGCACATCAAAACAATCAACCACCATGACCAAGTAGGCTTCATCCCAGGCATGCAGGGATGGTTTAATATACGGAAAAGCATCAACGTGATCCATTATATAAACAAACTGAAAGAACAAAACCACATGATCATTTCATTAGACGCTGAGAAAGCATTTGACAAAATTCAACACCCCTTCATGATAAAAGTCCTGGAAAGAATAGGAATTCAAGGCCCATACCTGAACATAGTAAAAGCCATATACAGCAAACCAGTTGCTAACATTAAACTAAATGGAGAGAAACTTGAAGCAATCCCACTAAAATCAGAGACTAGACAAGGCTGCCCACTCTCTCCCTACTTATTCAATATAGTTCTTGAAGTTCTAGCCAGAGCAATCAGACAACAAAAGGAGGTCAAGGGGATACAGATCGGAAAAGAAGAAGTCAAAATATCACTATTTGCAGATGATATGATAGTATATTTAAGTGATCCCAAACGTTCCACCAGAGAACTACTAAAGCTGATAGACAACTTCAGCAAAGTGGCTGGGTATAAAATTAACTCAAATAAATCAGTTGCCTTCCTCTATACAAAAGAGAAACAAGCCGAGAAAGAAATTAGGGAAACGACACCCTTCATAATAGACCCAAATAATATAAAGTACCTCGGTGTGACTTTAACAAAGCAAGTAAAAGATCTGTACAATAAGAACTTCAAGACACTGAAGAAGGAAATTGAAGAAGACCTCAGAAGATGGAAAGATCTCCCATGCTCATGGATTGGCAGGATTAATATAGTAAAAAATGGCCATTTTACCAAAAGCAATCTACAGATTCAATGCAATCCCCATCAAAATACCAATCCAATTCTTCAAAGAGTTAGACAGAACAATTTGCAAATTCATCTGGAATAACAAAAAAACACAGGATAGCTAAAGCTATCCTCAACAATAAAAGGACTTCAGGGGGAATCACTATCCCTGAACTCAAGTAGTATTACAGAGCTGCATGGTATTCGTACAGAGACAGACAGACCAATGGAATAGAATTGAAGACCCAGAAATGAACCCACACCTATGGTCACTTGATTTTTGACAAAGGAGCCAAAACCATCCAATGGAAAAAAGATAGCATTTTCAGCAAATGGTGCTGGTTCAACTGGAGGTCAACGTGTAGAAGAATGCAAATCGATCCATGCTTATCACCCTGTACAAAGCTTAAGTCCAAGTGGATCAAGGACCTCCACATCAAACCAGACACACTCAAACTAATAGAAGAAAAACTAGGGAAGCATCTGGAACACATGGGCACTGGAAAAAATTTCCTAAACAAAACACCAATGGCTTACGCTCTAAGATCAAGAATCGCCAAATGGGATCTCATAAAACTGCAAAGCTTCTGTAAGGGAAAGGACACTGTGGTTAGGACAAAAAGGCAACCAACAGATTGGGAAAAGATCTTTACCAATCCTACAACAGATAGAGGCCTTATATCCAAAATATACAAAGAACTCAAGAAGTTAGACCACAGAGAAACAAATAACCCTATTAAAAAATGGGGTTCAGAGCTAAACAAAGAGTTCACAGCTGAGGAATGCCAAATGGCTGAGAAACACCTAAAGAAATGTTCAACATCTTTAGTCATAAGGGAAATGCAAATCAAAACAACCCTGATATTTCACCTCACACCAGTGAGAATGGCTATGATCAAAAACTCAGGGGACAACAGATGCTGGCGAGGATGTGGAGAAAGAGGAACACTCCTCCATTGTTGGTGGGATTGCAAACTGGTACAACCATTCTGGAAATCAGTCTGGAGGTTCCTCAGAAAATTGGACATTGAACTGCCTGAGGATCCAGCTATACCTCTCTTGGGCATATACCCAAAAGATGCCCCAACATATAAAAAAGACACGTGCTCCACTATGTTCATTGCAGCCTTATTTATAATAGCCAGAAGCTGGAAAGAACCCAGATGCCCTTCAACAGAGGAATGGATACAGAAAATGTGGTACATCTACACAATGGAATATTACTCAGCTATCAAAAACAACGAGTTTATGAAATTCGTAGGCAAATGGTTGGAACTGGAAAATATCATCCTGAGTGAGCTAACCCAATCACAGAAAGACATACATGGTATGCACTCATTGATAAGTGCCTTTAGCCCAAATGCTTGAATTACCCTAGATACCTAGAACAAATGAAACTCAAGACGGATGATCAAAATGTGAATGCTTCACTCCTTCTTTAAAAGGGGAACAAGAATACCCTTGGCAGGGAAGAGAGAGGCAAAGATTAAAACAGAGACTGAAGGAACACCCATTCAGAGCCTGCCCCACATGTGGCCCATACATATACAGCCACCCAATTAGACAAGATGGATGAAGCAAAGAAGTGCAGACCGACAGGAGCCGGATGTAGATCGCTCCTGAGAGACACAGCCAGAATACAGCAAATACAGAGGCGAATGCCAGCAGCAAAGCACTGAACTGAGAATAGGACCCCCGTTGAAGGAATCAGAGAAAGAACTGGAAGATCTTGAAGGGGCTCGAGACCCCATATGTACAACAATGCTAAGCAACCAGAGCTTCCAGGGACTAAGCCACTACCTAAAGACTATACATGGACTGACCCTGGACTCTGACCTCATAGGTAGCAATGAATATCCTAGTAAGAGCACCAGTGGAAGGAGAAGTCCTGGGTCCTGCTAAGACTGAACCCCCAGTGAACTAGACTGGTGGGGGGAGGGCGGCAATGGGGGGAGGGTTGGGAGGGGAACACCCATAAGGAAGGGGAGGGGGGAGGGGGATGTTTGCCCGGATACCGGGAAAGGGAATAACACTCGAAATGTATATAAGAAATACTCAATAAAAAAAAAAAGACACACACTATTCTTACTTTCTGCCTCATATATACCAGCTGCCTATTTCATTTGACCTTCATAGAGATTTCGCTGAAACTGAATTTCTAGCTCCCAAATCCAGCTGCTACCCATTTTCCTCACCTCCTTGGCATCTCACAAACGGGATATGTTAGAAAAAGTATCATGGATCAAAGTGTATTAAGGTTGAAATAGCCAGTATTATTAGGCCTCCAAAGTACTTCCAAGAGTATGTTCTGGTTCATCACCAATGGAGCTGTGATAGCAAAACTCAAATACATTTCCTTCTAAGTACAGCCTCTGTTTCTCTGCTATTTAGGAGAAATCTAAAGTATTTTTCACCAATATTCTTTAACATTCTCACAATTCTTGGATGAGCATTGCCCAGCCAAAATTAAAATACTTGGGGAGCCTCTGAGTGAGGTTCCAAATTTCACAGAGCTACACTATACACAATTTATAAAGTATTGATAAAACCCCTGTTTCCTGTTATCTGGCTTCCATTGAGTTTAAATGACTGCACAAGTTGACCCAGGCAGTTCAATGAGAGCTAGCATTAATAATCCTCCTGTCTGTCCCTGTCAAGCCATCTGATTAGTCTAATTTATAAGTGGAACACTTGGGTAGAAATGTGAGCATCCAACTTGAAAACTTGATTCATTTCTTTCCTCAAGTCTTATATCCAGTCACTGACTAACATCGACATTTCTGCATCCAAAACATATTTTCCATTCTACTGCTCCACTAGCCTGACAATAACTCGGTATCAATACATCATGTGTAGGAACCCTCAGTAGCCTTCCATTTGAGTTCTACTCTTTTCCCTTTTGAGAGCTTTAAAGGACATACTAGGACATAGCTTAGAAAGTTTTTGGTGGCATCTATTCATAGGGCTTTTCACAGTACTCTGACTACTGATGTTTGAGGCCAGAGATGTCTTTGTGGTAGCTTCCTTCCTGGGTATTATTGCGTGTTGAGAAGCAGCTCTGCTGTTTACCACCATATGCCAGTCACATATCAATCTGCATAGTGGAAAATACGAACCGTTTAAAGCTTCACACGTGGTAGAAAGCAACAGCTTTATTTGAATGGTTAAGCTATGTCTTTCACATTAAAGATGTCAATAAGATGACTTTCAGATTTCCCAAGCTCATACCATACTTAACTTTTTTCTCAAAGTTTCTCAGAAGCCGTTCTCACTCTGCATCAGCCCCTACATCATCTACATCAATGCAGTTTCCATGCTTTAGACCTGGCTTCAGGTCTATGTTTCAATGAGGAAATTTCAGAGACTCCAATTTAAAGTAATATTAAAGCCAGACAGATATTTTCAAATTTCAATGAGAAAGTCAAACACTTAAAATGATACTGCACAAGCCTCATAGTAGTAGCCATGAAAGAAAGGCAGGACTATAAGCCCATGAGCAGGAAAATGGCTCTGCGACTGGACTTCCTGAAGTCATGCATTTCGTGTGTGGGTGGTTGGCCTCATATTAAGGGCCAGATATGCAATTGGACAGAGCTATGCTGGGAAATATTAAAGTCTGTCTAGAGTATAAAGTTTTCTATTCCATACAAAATACAAAATCAGGAAACAGGTTCAAACAAATTGTCCATAAAAACAAACATTACATTTTAACACATCTGATAACAAAACATAGTATCATATTCCCAGTAATCACTCCAGGATGTCACTACTTTTGAATTCTGTGGTGCCAAGTCTGTGGTGGTCAGGTCAGACCACCCATCTTGAGTTTAAGAAAGGGTAGCTTTAGGCCCCTGCTCTGGAAACGTGTCCTGGGCCAAGTGGATCTTATGTTCTCATTCTAGTGTATTTTGGCCTTAGTACCTGTGCTTTAGAAGTTGTAATGAGTAGCAGAGTGTCCCAGCATGACCGAAGCAGCTTAATGCAGATAAGGAAGCTTAGCAAGGCAATGACCATCTTAGAGGATGCTGACACAGAGTTCCCTTAAAAATTAGCCTAAGCAATCACACGAATCATTCCCAGAAGAACCAGCTACATGATTTGTATTGGCCTCCAAAGTACTTGCAAGAGTGTGTTCTGGTTCATCACCAGTGGAGCTGTGATAGCAAACCTCAAATACATTTCCTTCTAAGTACAGCCTCTGTTTCTCTGCTATTTAGGAGAAATCTAAAGTATTTTTCACCAATATTCTTTAACATTCTCACAATTCTTGGATGAGCATTGCACAGTCAAAATTAAATACTTGGGGAGCCTCTGAGTGAGGTTCCAAATTTCACAGAGCTACACTACACACAATTTATAAGGTATTGATAAAACCCCTGTTTCCTGTTATCTCGAGGAAGCTGGCTTCCGCTGAGTTTAAATGACTGCACAAGTTGACCTAGGCAGTTCAATGAGAGCTAGCACTAATAATCCTACTGTCTGTCCCTGTCCAGCCACCTGTTTGGTCTAATTTATAAGTGAAACCCTCAGGTAGACATAGCCTGAACTAGAATTTGAAGACAGCACTTAGAATTCACCAAGCTGGAACTGTTCACATTTGATTAACTAATGAAAAAAATCCATGTCAGTATACCAGATAAACAAAGAAGAGAGAGGAAAGAGTTATAAGGAATAAAAGCCGAATTATAATCCCAAGTAAATATCCTATAACAAGTTACAATCCAGCCTCTGCAAAATTATTTTAAGGAAAAAAGAAGTGAGCCGAAGTGAAGCAGAACAGAATCTGCGGACAAGAAGTAGTTCTGTTAGGTTCGTGTTTATTTAGGTCATTTGATCACCATTTATCTGGAGCCTACAAGCACAGGACCACATGCTGAGAATACTGAGACGATTAAAAATATTTCATATCGAGGTAATCACCACCCACTGAGGAAACAAATGAACAATAAATTCTCGGGCCTTAGTACACCGACATCTGAAGTATCATGGAAGGACATAAGATAGTCTCCATTCTGCTCAGGATAATGTTCCAATTAGAGCAGATTTTGACAGTGACACTCAGTCACAATTCCAGATGCATCCTGTAGTGGTAGACTGGCAAATACCTCCTCAAGTGTTTTATAGCAGGATGTCAGGTAGTTTGGAAAACTTGTTTAAAGGGAGAATAAACAGGCACCATCTTCTTCCTCTTTCCTTTTGTTCAAGCTGCTCCCTCAACTTCCAAACAAAAGGCGATTCCTACATGGCAATGCTCTAGAATACAGCCTTGCTTCTCACTAAAGTTAGAGCTGTCAAGATGGAATGATCCCCAAAGAGTGACTTTTGTTTTCGAGGCAAGAAAAAACATTAGCATCTTCCTTATCTATAGAAAAATATTGCCTAGGATGAATTTGTTGCAAGAAAATAAAAAGCTATATTCCTGGTGTTTCATCTAATTTCTATTTAGTCTGTTAAATTTTGTGGGTAACATCTGGATATGATACTTCTCCCTTCTACTTGTACTCCATGTGGTGTTGCTATTTCTTCTTGCCCTGCACACAGAATATAAAGACTAGGGATTGCATTAATAATCCATTGCATGATATGAGAAGTAGACCAAACCCCTTTCCCTTCTGTCTGTACCTTTCTCCAAGTGTTTGTTCCCTTAATATGTCAGATGTCTTCATACAACCCTGGGAAGCAGGTGACTATTACCAGATTATCCTACAGATATGAATCATGGTCTGGTTCAGGATTGTACATCAAATTACTGCATAAAGTATACCTAAAACTCAGAAACATTTTTCATACTTCATATTTTTTCCTTCATATTAAGTTAGCAAAAGCCAAGTAATAACTATCTTGGGCTTTGTATGCTAGGTTGTCCCAGTCTAGGATAGAAGTTATGGCCTCACTGACTACAAATAAATATTGAATAATTTTTAATATAAAGATGTCTTATGTATATTGCTTATCTGAAATCCAAATAGTAGGTTTCCTATATTTTATATGTCATCTGCCAGAGCCACTCAATTCTGCCACTGTATACAAAACAACCAGAGACAATAATTGTTCAAATAGTAGTGCATTCCAATAAAATTTTAATTACTATTCATGGGCGGATACACCTAGGCTATGACTAGCCAAGATCTATTGTGTATCACTGTCTTAGTCTTTACTCATAGGTAGCCTGAAGAGTGAAACCAAGTTCATACTACATTTAGATTTGATATATAGGCCATTTAACAAAGTAATTTTAATGTCCTATCTTTCACTGACCATGTAGTTGGCTCAATTTATCAAATTATAATAGAAAAACACTATGGAGTTTCTCCAATTCTAATTTGCACATTCAGAAATCAATAATAATTTACTCAAGATACATAACAGCCAGGGGGAAAGAAGTCTACTGTTTGGAGATAGCCAATCACTTAAATGACACTAGAAAGTTATTTTTGATTGAATTGTTGAAATGCTGAAATCTAAATGCTACATGGGTTTTTTTCAACATTTTATTGATTGTTTCACATCATATAACCCAGCCCTACTCATCTCTTTGTCCCTTCATATCAACCCTCTGTTCTTGCAACCCTCCCAAAAGAAAATGAAAAATAAACAAAATACAACAGAACATAGAAAATATCTCATCATGGAAGCCATAGTGTATCACAGTGTGTTCCACAATATACCCCTCTCCCCAAACACATTTATTTGAAAATGTTCTTTGCAATAAGTCAATGGTCTAGTTCAAGACCTCTGGCTTCTTCTACACCATCAATATTGGTTCTTCACAGGGATTCCTCCTGGTTATCGTGTTGTTGCCTTGTATTATGGAGATCCTGCAGCTTTGAATCAGGAGGGCCAAGCCTTCCACGAATTCCAGGAGTTCACAGATGATGTAGATTTTGAGGTGGGCCAACTCGAAGTCTTGGGTCTGGGTCTGGGTGGTAACTGAAAAAAAAAAAAACCTTACAATTAGACAGCAATGGATTTACTGTTGGGCGATATCACCTCCAGGGCCACTGTGAAGCATCTTCACTGGGAACAGGCATTCACAGATTAAGCAGTAAGAAGAGAAGTCACAAGTAGATGAACAGATGAGGAGTAGACCTGAGTTCTCAGAAGGCAAGAAACTGAGCAAGCTATGCTCTCATTTCTCTTATATGCTATTATTTTTAGTTGTTTGAGGGAGGGGCATCCAAGTTGTAACATTTTGAGAGACCTTCTGGGTACAGCATGGCTGGCAGGTCATAAATATACAAAGATCCACCCATTGCCATACAACATGGCCAGACAGTAGACACCTAGAGGTCTGCTTGCTACTGTGCCATAAAGAACAGGCAGAGGAGGTCACCCAGAGGCCAACAGCTGCATGGCCTGCTCAGCCAATACCGCAGATGAGGTTGGTTTTTGTAACACATAAATCAAAATTTAAAACTTTCTTGTCACTGAAGAACACATCGAACACAAGACTGAGGAGTTTGAAGGTAGAGTATGACCAGCACGAGGTAAACAGAGAAAGTAAGTCGTAAGTTACCACTATCTAGACAGAAAATCTCAAGACTGCTTATAGTCCGACCTTTAATTTGAGAGTCTCTACTTTTTAAGGAAGTGGGTAAAGGTAGGATTGCAAAGTCTTGAATATAGTAATATTTCCCTGGTACAACAAAGTACCTTCCCAGGACAATGCATATGGAGAGTTGTGTGGGACTCACAAAATATGGAGAGAATTGAGACAAGACAAACAGAATCAGAATCAATGAAGCTCTCTCCGCTAAAAGTTGGGTATTCATTAGCAAGGAATAATTTGAGAATTATATAGAGACTGAAGTATAAAGTAACCTGACTTCTCCCTAGAGCCTGAGTGAATGTTTACATACTTTCATTATAATATAAACCATCTCATTTTTAACTGTTCTTTGGAAGACTTTATCATGTCTTCATCAAAAGGCTTCTTTCAGCTGTTGCCTTATATGAAAGTGGAATATGTGGACCCTATCAAACTATTCTAGTTAACCTCATAGTATCCTAAGATCAATAAAACCAGACAAACCCATTTAAAATTAAAAATATATTTCTGACTGAGTAAACGCACGAGACTATATAGATCTTTTCTTCGATATATTTGACTTGGGAACTAGCAGAATGCCATAAACTTGCCCAATATATACTAAAGATTTGGGGAATCATTTTCTGTTTGCATTTTTGTCTTCTCTCTCTCTCTCTCTCTCTCTCTCTCTCTCTCTCTCTCTCTCTCTCTCTCTCTGTGTGTGTGTGTGTGTGTGTGTGTGTGTGTGTGTGTGTGTGTAAAAGATTCTCACAATTTGCCCATCAAGCATGTAAGTGGTTTGCATATTTGCAGAGAGTTTGGGATAGATGAAAGGCACTTTCCGCTACAAAAGCAAGTGGGGATAATACTATCCCCACTACACATCCTCTGAGGAGGTAATTTCAGCTGACCCTAGCAGATCCTGTCAGGTGTGTACAGAAGAAGAGCAAATCAGTGACTTAAGTATCCAC
This sequence comes from Rattus norvegicus, assembly GCF_021556685.1. NCBI lineage: Eukaryota > Metazoa > Chordata > Mammalia > Rodentia > Muridae > Rattus > Rattus norvegicus. The sequence goes on from NC_141535.1 coordinate 44,460,060, forward strand.
TCATCTTCAATGAGCTGAAGAGTTCCTGTGTTCTGCATAAATGAATCATTAGTGTGTGGCTTTGTCTGATCACTGGTTTTGGTTCAAGAATTGGAATAAGATCAAGTTGCCTTAGTCCAACAGAAGAAAAAGATTATTCCTCATCCCAATTGGACATTGATTATCTAACTATCTGTCTACTATCATCTAGTGGCCCAGTGAAAATCATGGAAACCTTGACTTCTCAGAGTCTGTGTATATATGTTTATATTCTCATATGCAATATGAGTTAGCTCATTTTAATTCTATCTCTAGATCTCTCACAATCATACACATTTCACAAAAGTATTGAAATACATAAAAATAGTTCTCTATTACAACATAATAAATTATCCCTAAATTCAGTAATTCTAAAATAAAAACTGCTATTTCTTGATGATCCTGCAGACATGAAATTCAACACGGTATGAACGGACTCTTCTCTGCCATATCTCATATCTGGAACATCAACTGGAAGACTCACAGCCAGAAGTTTGATTCCACTGAAAGCTCATTCACTCCCATTTTTGATGCTCACTATCAACAGAAACTTAACTGGGACTGTCGGCTAGAATACCACATTCAGCTTCTCTAGGCAGCCTGGGTTTCTGCACACCTCTGAGGTGTTTTGTTCTCATCCACATAATGACTGGGTTCAAATAAGAAACATTTTTAAAGGTAAAAATTTTGCACCAATTACAAGGGATAGACACTACCAAGAGAAAAGCAGAATGGAAGGATGATGAGAACTTAGTCTTGATTACACAGCAGACGTGTGAATCAACCAACCCAACTGCATGGCCTACTGTCTACTTTCCCTATGGGATAATGTATGTAAACCAGTTACACATAGATTTTCTCTTAGCTACCCTGAGAATTACCTTAACACGCAGCATTTCAACTGTCAATAGCAGCCTAGTAAAGAAGTCATTAGGAATGAGGGGACATAGATCAAACCTATGTTCATTGTAGGATAAGTGAACATTCTGTACCCAGATGCCCTATAACCGGCCCCCACACGTTAACACAACTGATGCGAGGGTAGAGGTACCATTCTGACATCAAAACCCAGCATGTAGGCCCCAATAAATGACAAAATGAAATCAAAGGCCTATCAAAGCCTTAACCCACCATTCCTGGAAAATCCTAACCTTGTTTTTGTTGGGCTTCTGCACTTCTGCTTCTTGCTGAGTAAAACATGACAACAAGGATATGTTTTGTGGTTGTTCATAAAAAAAAAAGAGTTGTAAGGCTAGAGGCTGCCTGATTTGGGCACCTACTGGCCAGCAATACTTTCTTTTCAGCTTTAAGAGAATTTGTGTGATGATCTCTGGCGGGCTTACCTCACAACAGCCTGAGGATCCTCAGTTCCATATACACACTCATCTAGCTTTTCACCTTATTTTTTAGTGATATATACATATATGATACAATTTCATTGCCACTGGAAGAAGCAATATATTGGCTGAAAGTGTTCGTTGTTCTGTCACTATGCGATACACCTGAAACATCTTTGCCTTATTGTACCCCAGAGCCTGGTACTTGGTACTGCCTTGATGAGATCCTATCTAGATACAGAAACTCTTCATTATTCAGTTAAACTTACTAGAGATAAAATGCTGCATCATTCCTGTTGCTATGGTCTGTCCTTATTTGACTTCTAATCCAGGTTATCATTAAGTAACCACTGACCGATTGGGATGTTGAGTATTTGTATCCTCATGTGCTTTGCCCATAGGTTTTTGAGGATGGCGAACTTATACAAATAATCTGGATTGACCCTAAAGTTCTGTAATAGTCCAAGCAATAACTTAGAGGAAAATTGGATGTTTTCTTTAATTTGAGCACCCAACTAAAATATTAATATTTTTATATTCTTTCATATAGTTGAACAGGTTTGAAATGCTATTTCTACTTTATAAGTAATTTTGTAGATGACTGGATCATTATGTTCAGAGATGATGAATGTTAGTACATGGGTTTTTGAGTATTTATTTTCCTTTTTAAAAAACTTTTGAAATTGTTTGACTGCAGACCTGTGAGTCAGCACACATCATGTTATAGAGATTTCAAATTAAAATCCCAAACTTACAGGTTCAAAGAAATAAATGACTTAAAGCAAGTTCAAAATCATTAAAGTAACTAAGAATCTGTCAGCGAAATTCTTTTTGCTTTTCTTTTACTTTGTTACTAAAATAAAATCATGATTTCCTAATAACATGCTGTATCACACCTTTTTAAAACAAAGAAAACCTGTGTGGTGTTCAATGTGGTTGGGTTTGTTAGCAATGAACAACCAAACTGATGTTGACAACAATGGGGCCAGATCAGCACTCTTCAAGCACAGGATAGAAAAGCAGTAAGAAACACGTCAGATTCCTTAGAGCCAGAGAAAAGGTGAGCCAGAAATTAAATGGCAGTGAAATGCTTCAAACATCAAAAAATATATTCAGAAACTAAATACATCTAAAAGCTATGATATATGGTGGTCTTAGTAATCTAGACATTGGTGTTCACAATTTAAAAATATGAAAAAGATATGAGTGAGTGATATATTACCTTGGAATAAAAGTGGGTGGAGTTTCAACAGGCAGTCACCACTAAAGAGGAAGACTAGATTGGACCAGTGTTCTTCAGCAGTCAGTCAGAAGCATTCTTCCCTTCATTCTCCAAAGCAGGTGTTCTAGTCAGCCCCAGGGTAGTGGTCACTCTAGAAGATTCTGCTATTTTATCCCACATGTTTTATACAACATGTTCATTTTTCTATGTCAGCAGCTTCTTTCTCCTTTTCTTCTTGGAAATGATTTTATCACCTACCCATTTTTTCTTTTCCTCTAGAAAGGAGACATATAACCAGAAAAATGATCTTAACAAATAAACATTCAAGTTTGTTCATGATGGTGTATTTTTAGTTTGCCTTTTCCTTTAATGACTCTCCCTGCTGGATCTATTTCTAGTAGACGTATGTGACTGCTTCCAGTCTTTGACTTACATAGTTTGATACCTAATTTTTGTCCCAGACATGTTGACTATTATGCATTCTGATATTTATCCTGGTAACTGTCCTTATTTCAGGTCTGTTCTGTCTTATCACAGCCATTCCTACCTACCTCTCTTTGCTGATGTCATAGTAGACTTTTCTTCACCATTTACTTTCAATTGCCTTCATATTTGAACTAGATTATTAAAATAATATATATTAATTTGTCCTTTAAATTGTTATTTTTATTTATGTGTAGGTATATGGTGGGAGGGTAACATCCTGTGCCTATGAATGTGGGTACCCATGGAAGCTGTAAGATATTCTGGAGCTAGGGTTACAAGTGTTTGTGAGACACCTGACATGGGCTCCAGGAATTAACGCTTGTCTTCTGCAAGAACAGTGCTATCCACTGTGACAAAGTGTTTTTTAATTGGTGTATTTAGTCTACAAACATTCAAGTGAGATATAACTCTTGTCTGTGTTTCCTTGTGACAGTATGTCTTTTCTAGTTCTATCCAAGAGAGCTTTTGTTTGTTTCGGATGTTCTTCTTCACTCTGTACCCACAACTGTTGACACTCGTGAGGGTGTATTTTCCTGTTTCTCTATGATTGCCTGCCACATTACAGGTTTTAATTCTTAGTTGCCACGCCAGGATGAGCTAACAATGTGCCAATTAGTCTCTCTTTTCCTGTATCAGCCTTGGGACTTGAGCAATTTCCCCTGTAAGTCTCTAGTTAGGTAAATTATGCCGCTGTAGAGTGGTGACTCTCTGGACCTGAAGGCTTTAACTTTATGTCCTAATGTTTCGCCCCCAAATGCAAGGAAAGTTGCTGTTCTAAATAACTTTTTACTTGGCTGCTGGGACAAAATGGCAAGATCCACATTCCACGGGAAGAGAACCAAAATCTAAATCTAACACTGAGGAGTCTTAATTTAATTTTATTATCTCTTAAGAATATATTAAGTATAAATAAAATAGATTTGATTCATCTAGAAAAATATATTAAGAGCAGCCTTGACAATGAGTTACTGGAGATAAGGGATTATTAAACCCAATACATTTCGTAAGTCAGTCTGCCACCCTTCCAGATAAATAATGAATGTTCCAAAACTGTGGTTCAGCTCAACAATGAACAGAATTATGACTTCTATTTGGATTTTAGATCAGGAAACTCAATTATAATAGCTTAAGCAATTTATTAGCCATGGAAGGATATCAACTTCTTCAAAGCAATCAATTAAATTATTAACTGTAATGAACATGTAACTGTGCTGAAATATTCCCCGCGATAGGTCAAAGTGAGAAAACACAAGAGAAACAAACCACCAATACTTATAAGACAGACATAAAGGCTTTTTAAATCTAATCTTGTTGAGACACCTAGAATACAAGTGAAACTCTCTGTGCTGCTAAGACAAAATTCCACAGATTTAGCAGCTAATCAGGAAGATTGAAGGCTGGGAGTGTTGCTCAGTAGGTAGAGTAATGGATAGCACACACAAAGCACTAGGTTTACCCCCAGCTGTCTATGTACTACCCATGATGTAGCATGATTATAATTCCAGCACTCAGTGGGAGCAAGAGGGTTGCAAGTTCAAAGTCAGGCTATAGTAGGTAATTGCATTCTTTCCAAAAGAACAGGAAATTATGTCTCACAGTTCTGAACTCTGGCAAGTCTGAAATCAAATACCTAGGCTTAGTTGTCAACACTGTTAAAAGCCTTAATCCCATTCACATGAAAGGAATCTTCAAACTCTGATCACCTCTTAAAGATCCCTTAAGATGCCTCTGAAACTGGGCCATGGTTGTGCAGGACTTTAATCACAGCGCTTGAGAGGTGAATCCTTGTGAGTTTGATGCAAACCTTATTTACAGAGTGAGTTCTATGACAGCCAAGGTCACAAGGAGAAACCCTGTCTCAAAACAAACAAAACCAAAAATCAAACAAAAAAACTAAAACAAAAAAAAAATGCCTCTTAAGATTGTCTTATTACTCATTAAATTCTGAGGCATGAATTGTAGAGGGGACACAGTCAAACCATGGCAGGAGTTTCACAGTGACAGGGCTCTCTCAGCCCTCAGTGGCTATGGAAAGAAACTATGTGTAGGCTGAGACTAACCATTGAAACAGCTGCAGGCGCCAGCATGACCACCCTAATGAAGCAGAACAGAACTCTTGGTTCTGACTGGATCACCCAAAAGAAGAAAGTCACGTATTGTTCAATGACAGACATGAAATGTCCAATGATAGAAAGATGTCCTGACAATCCAAAGAAAAGAATATCTCAGAATTACTTAAGTGTACACACTTTTTAGCTTACATGGGGACTTTTTATCTCCTGTTTTCTATCTCCTCAACTCTGTCTCTTTGTCACAGGAAAGGTCAGACCAGGCTGCCTCTGTTTGAAAACAGCAACATGGAGGAGGCGTATTTCAGAAACCTTTAGTATATAAATGTCAAATCAAATTAGGCTCATATTTCTCCCTTGCTTGAACTATGATTCAATGACAATTTTATTATGCAAATTCACTGGAAATCCCCAATCTCTGTATCTCTGCCAAATACTCCTCATGTGACAATGATAATCATATTGTTCCAATAAGAAAATGCTCTGTCTTGAAGAGAGGACCCAGAACGGATATGAGATTCTAGTGCATTCATCTTGCCTGATACAATGGTATCTTCAGAGAACACACAATAAATAAAGCTCAGACGGGCTGCTGCTCTGTGCCAAGGTCACTGATCTTAGCTCCAAAACCTTCGTCTCCTAAGTATGTCTCTAGGTCTACAGTTCCCTCAGCTTATTTTCATCGTCTTTAAACAAAGGGTATATTTTATATTCGATTCCTCTTTTCATACAAACATTGCCATATACATAATCTTCTAAGATTAACTACCAGTTTCAGGGTGAGTAATTGGATGTATATTCCACATTTATCAGAACATCTTGATTAATGGAATAAGTGGAGACACTAAAGATTGCCTGTTTGCCATACAAATGACTTAGGGGATTAATGCTTAAGCACCCTTGTACAATCAGTAAATGAGCTGAGCAATTTTCCAGAAGTATAGAGACACTTTGAAAGACTTCAAACATCTAACTACCCATGAAATATACTCATTAATTTCATGAAGTTTCAGAAAAGCTTGCTAATACTCTTTATGCATAATATTTATTCTAATCTCCAAGTTCTGTTCAGATAATACCTGGATGACAGGACAGTTGAGAAGTCATTTTGAATTACATAACTTCAAAGCCAAAGTAGCTTCCTGTTCAACTACTATCTACTTAAGAGAACATAAGCCCAGTTCAGTCAAGGTAACTCCTCCTCCAGAATTATAAGGAAAAATCAAGCAAATTTTCCACTGTTGGTCTTGTGTGCCAATCCTGATGTAAATGAACTGATAGTCAAGGATGTTATGAGGACCATACCCCAAACTATGCTTGGAACATAATAGGTTGAGAACATCTCCCTGATTCTCAGAGCATCTTTGACTGACAGAGTTTCAGGTGTCATGTACTCTCACTATACCCCCAACTACGTGGCACGTTCTCTGAAAACCCCAATAAAGGAAAATGTAAACTATGCTGGAGAGTCTCTGTGGTGGCATACAGGTATTTATACTATTCCTGGGTTTCTGGGAGTCTTTACATTCATCAATGATCTTTTCTACTTTGTATCCACCTCCAAGGAAATGCCCAAATGTACTTCTAGTCTATATAGCAACTTGTTTTCCTACTCCTGGGTACTTTTTCTGGGTTATCGAGTTCATGATCTGGCCTCCTTTCATTCTCTGGAACTGAAGCTCTGCACTGTGGCTTCTGGTTCCTACCTCAGGCTCAGCTTGCTGTAATGACTATTAAGATAAATTCTCCCTGCCACCACTATGCAACATTGCAAAGTCATGATTTTATTTTCTCTCTAACCCCACACACAAAGGGACATACACACAAGTGCTCCACCTGCCTTCTGTCAAATTCAGTGTCATTCTATTCTGACCAAACCTCCCTCCAAGAGACCTTTATCAGAACAGGAAGAGGTGACACCAACACTTCCCTAAACCTTTTACTCACGACACCTGTGGTGGTTTGAGTAGGTTTGGTCCCCATGGAGTCATGTGTTTGAATGTTTGGCCAGAGAGAGTGGCCCTATTATGAGGTGTGTGGGCTTACTGAAGGAAGTGTGTCACTGTGTAGGTAAGCTTTAAAGTCTCAGGTTTTGCCCAGTCTCTTTCTGCTGCCTGTGAATCAAGATATAGAAGTCTCAGAGTCTCTAACACCACATCTGCAAACATGCTGCCATGCTTCCTGTCATGATGATAATGGACTGAACCTCTGAAACTGTAAGCCAGCCTCAGTTAAATGTTTCCTTTATAAGAGTTGCCTTGATCATGGTGTCTCTTCACAACAATGAAACCCTAAGACACCCCATTCTACAATCAGAAAGCAAATAAAACAATCAAGATATACCTATAAAATATACCAGTTTGTCATATACCATGTCATTATATCTAAACAGTTTATGGGAAGCATGATCTAAAACCAAACTTAAATAAAAAAATTTCCTTCCTATTAGCAGAACTCACAGAATTACAACCAATTCAACTACACAAAATAATTTATATCATCAACCCATCCCAAAACACTTGGAATAAGACTAATTATTTTGAGAATAAATCCTGAGTGAGGTAACCCAGATCCAAAAGGACATGCATGATATGTGCTCACTTATAAGTAGATATTAACCATAAGCACAGAATACCCACATTACACTCCACAGACCCAAAGGAGCTAAGCAAGAAGGAAGGCCCAAGCAAGGATGTTTGAATATCACTTATAAGGGGAAAAAAGTCATAGGAGGCAAATGGAAGGGGAAAACTGGGTAGAAGAGGGGATGGGAAGGGGAAGGAGGGAGTTCAAGATCGGGTATAGGGAGGGAGGGCCAGGACAATGAATGGAAATCTGCAACTCGTGGGGGTGGGATGGTGGGATGCATCTAGAGAATGTGCCAGAGACCTGAGAGGGAAGAGGGTCCCTGGAATCACTGGTGGTGACCTTAACTGAGACTCACAGTAGTGAGAATATGGAACCTGAAGAAGCCACCTCCTGTAGCAGGCAGGAACCCCATTGGAGTGATAGGGACACCAACTCACTCACAAAAGTTTTGACCCAAAATGTGTCCTGTCTACAAGAAATTCAGTTGTGGGGATTGAACAGAGACTGAGGGAATGGCAAACCAATAACTGGTCCAACTTGAAACCCATCCCATGGGCAAGCATCAATCCCTGACACCATGAATGATACTCTATTATATTTGAAGACATCAGCCCAGCATGGTTGTCCTCTGAGAGCCCCCTCCCCCAGCAGCTGACTAAAACAGATGCAGAATCCCACAACAAATCCCTGAATGGAGCATAGGAACTCTTATGAAAGAGTTGCAGGAAGGATTGTGACCCAGAAGGGGATAGGAACTCCACAGGAAAACCAACAGAAGATCAACTAATATGGATCCATGAGGGGTCAAAAAGACTGCAACACCAACCAAAGAGCATATACAGGATGAACCTAGGCTCCCTGCACATATGTAGCAAGCAGATGTGCAGTTTGGTCTTCATGCAGGTCTCCCAATAACTGGAGCAGGGGCTATCCCTAAAGCTGTTGCCTGTCTGTGAAATACACTTCCCTAACTGGGCTGCCTTGTCTTGCCTCAATGGGAGAGGATGTGCCTAGCCCTATAGAGACTTAATGTGCCAGGGTGGGGGAATACCCAAAGGAATGCCACCCTCTCAGAGGAGAAGGCGAAGGAAGATGAATGAGGAGACTGTATGAGGGAGGAGTAGGGGGCAGCAATCAGGATGTGAAGTGGATGGATGGATGGATGGATGAATGGATGGATGGATGGATGGATGGATAAAACTAGTCATTTCCTTCAGTTCACTTCAAATGAACATTTACTTTAAAATGTCTGCACAGGTTTTTTTCCTGAAAAAGGAAAAAAGTCTGCACCCAAATAATAGTCAAGTTTCTACAGCATCATTGTTCATCTTTGAAATGTATTTTAGATTGTGTTTTGCCAAGATTCAAAAGCCTTGAGAATTATAGTAAGGGAACCATATTGCATCTAATATTCCTGTAATATTTCTGTTTCACTCAGTGGAACATTCAGAAAGATAGAAGATGTAACTATATTGCTTTCAACTCTTGGTTGTCTCTAGGGAAAAAAAGCTAAAGCAAGGAAAAGGAGACGTGGCAGAGAAATGAAGGGCTGCCTCCGAGTCCATGACCCTTCAGAAGTAGAAAGCTCTAAAGGAAGCATGGAAGTCCATTCCTAGCCTGTTGTCTTATCCTTCTTCCCCTTCATTACTTACTCTCCTCTTTTCTTCTTGCTCCATTCCTCCTCCCCTCTCTGCCATTTCTCCTCTTCTTCTTCCTCCCTTCTCCCTCTCCTCCTCCTCTTCCTTTCCTCTTCTCTTCATATTCTGCCTAGTATCTATACATAAACCACAAATATAGCATCAGGAAACACACCACTGAAGAGGCATCCTAGAGTCAAGCCTTTATATGAATTTCAGGATCTGCACTCCTTCTGAGAACCAATCCAAAGCTGTCCCTCCAATCACCCTCCAAGGTCTGGCATTCTCACTGTCCATAACCACCATCATTGACTAGATCCTAATTATTAGGATTTAACCAAGGCAGCAATTAATACTCAGATAACTGTAAGAATAATTAGTTTATGTCATGAAGAAAATGGCAATTAGTAGTTAGTCTATACTAACCAATTACTCTAAATGTCTTCCTTCCAAATAACTTGGAGGAAAAGGGTCAGCTCGTGTTCAGTGATGCACCATCAAAAATGAAGACCTTTAAAAGAAGTGACAAGCTCAAAAGAGCCTGAGATGATCATGATGCACGTTGTGATGAGATGCCAGAAGTCAATAATGCAGTTTGACTATAGGCCTTCAAATCCTAGAGGAGGACCACTACAGCAAGCAGCAAAATAAAGCAAGGAAATAAATGTGTCATCAAGATGAAAAGGTCAGCAAAGCCTTCAAGATCTACAGAGCTGCAGACACTACATTTAAAAATGGATTGGACTCATTCATCCTTGAATGAATGTAATGAATGTAATATCATCTTTTCACAAGTTTTTAACTAGCATTTGTAACCTCAAAAATATTAGGTATACTAAACTCATAGTAATCCCTAAAAATGACAAATTTTAAGAAAGCATTGTCTGTTTAAATATAGAAACACATGAAAAATAAAACTGTATGAAATTTAATGTTAAAATGGCAAAATGTAACACTAGCTTACTCACATGAATAATGTAATTGAAGCTATGGCAAAGCCTTTGTCTAGCCAAGTTCATAAAGACTGTCTTCAGCTCTGTCCCTTACCTCTCTCCTTCAGGACAAATGTTCATGACTTATCTAAAAATGTTTACTGAATGTTGTATATCTTAAAATGTACAGATTGGCCCAGTAAGATGGCTCAATGTAATATAATTAAAGACCACACATGTACGCACACTTGATCTTTGACAAAGAAGTCAAAAATATACAATGGAAAAAAGAAAGCATCTTCAATAAACGGTGTTGATCTAACTGGCTGTCTGTTTGTAGAAAAAATGAAAATAGATCCATATTTGTCACCTTGTACAAAGCTCAAGTCCAAGTGGATTGAGGACCTCAACATAAAACTAGATACACTGAATCTACCAGAAGAGAAAATGGGAAAGAGCCTTGAACTCATTGGCACAGGGGGAAATTTCCTAAACAGAACTCCAATGGCTCATGCTCTAAGATCAATAATTAATAAATGGGACCTCGTGAAACTGGAAAGCTTCTGTAAGACAAAAGACTTAGTCAATAAGACAAATCAGCAACATACAGATTGGGAAAAATATTCACTAACTCCACATCCAGTGGACAGCTAATATCCAAAATATATAAAGAACTCAAGAAGCTAACCACTACAAAAACCAAACAACCCAATCAAAAAATGGGGTATAGAACTAAACAGGATTCACAACAGAGAAATCTTGAATGGCTGAGAAGCATCTAAAGAAATGTTCAAAGTTCTTAGTGATTAGAGAAATGCAAATCAAAACAACCCTGAGATTCTACCTCACACCAATCACATCTAAGATCAGAATCTCAGATGATAGCACATGTTGGCAAGGATATGGAGAAAGAGGAATACTCTTCCATTGCTGGCGGGATCACGAACTGGTACAACCACTCTGGAAATCAATCTGGAGGTTCTTCAGAAAATTGGAAATAGATGTACCTGAAGACCTAGCAATACCACTCTTAGGAATAAACCCAAAATATGCCCCACCATGCCACAGGAGCATGTGTGCCACTATGTTCACAGCAACCTTATTTGTGGTAGCCAGAAGCTGGAAACAACCCACATGTCCCAGAACAGAAGAATGGATACAGAAATTGTAGTTAATTCACACAATGGAATACTACTCAGCTATTAAGAATGAGGACATCCTGAGTTTTGCAAACAAATGGATAGAGTTAAAAAATATCATCCTGAGTGAGGTAACTCAGACCCAAAATGACATACATGGTATGTACTCACTAATAAATGGATAATAGCCACACACAAAAAAGTGCAGAATACTTTTACAGTATTTTTACAGTCCACAGAACTCAAAAAGGTCAACAAGCTGAAGGGTCCATGTAAGGATGCCTCAATCCTTCTTGGGAGGAAGAAGAAAGCAATCACAAAAGGTAGGAGGTGGGGTGAGGGACCTGGGTGGGAAAGGAAACAGGGTGCGGGGAGAGGGAAACATGATCTGGTATTGAGTTGGGGGAAACAAACTGAAGCCCTGAGGGCTAGCAGAAAGAATGGAAACAGGCAACCTCTGGAGGTAGGATGTGGGTGGGCCCTCCAGAATGTACTAGAGACCTGGGAAGTGAGAGACTCTCAGGACTCAAAGGGAGGGACCTTAGATGAAATGCCCTGCAGTGGAAAGAGGGAGAAAGACAAGGCATCAAGTGAGGGATGGAGTTGTCAGCCCATAGTCAAAACTCTGACCCATAATTGTTTCTCTCTGAAAGAACTGCAGGGACAGAAATGGAGAGGAGCCTGATGAAAAGGAGGTCTTGCAACAGGCCCAAAAATGGGATCCAGCTCAATGAAAGGCCCCAAGGCCTGACACTATTACTAAGGTTATGGAGCACTCACAAAAAGGGACCTATCATGACTGCCCTCTGAAAGACCCAACAAGCAGCTGAAAGAATCAGATGCAGATATTTACACCCAACCAACGGACAGAAGCTGCTAGCCCTGTGGTTGAATTAGGGAAAGGCTGGAAGAAGCTGAGGAGGAGAGCAACCCTGTAGGAGGACCAGCAGTCTCAACTAACCTGGACCCCAGGATCTCCCAGACAGTGGATTACCAACCAGGCAGCATACACCAACTGATATGAGGCCTCTAACACATATACAGCAGAGGACTGCCAGGTCTGGGTTCAGTCAGGGAAGATGCACCTAACCCTCAAGAGACTGGAGGCCCCAGGGAGTTGAGAGGTCTGGTGCAGATGGAAGGGTCGGAGCATCCTTGTGGAGACAGGGGATGGGAAGGAGATATGGGATGGGGAACAAAGGGCTGAGTGAGAGGGGAAAAGAGTAAAATTTAATTTAATTTAATTAATTTTATTTTTAAATAGACGGCTCAGCAAGTAAAGATACCCTCTGTGCAAGTCTAATGACCTAAGTTTAATCCCTGGAATACGTGGTAGATAGAAAGACATGACTCCCAAAAGTTGTCCTCTAACCTCCAACAAATGCTGTGTTACATGCATGCACAGTAATGATAACATGTAAAACCTTTAAGAATTAAAACTATGAAGATGTCTATCTAATGTTATCTTCTTCCAGAGAAGCACACAAACATACACATTAGATGACAGTTTGGGCCACATGTTATCATGCATTAGGCTGTGTCATTGTTGAGTGGCGGCTTTAGAAAGTCTCTGATCATCCCTGGCACGTACCTACACCTGAGAATGAGTACCACATGGAAATCTACCATGCTGGCCAGGTACCTTCTGCTAGCACGTCTGTCATACCTCAGGTCCTTTCTCCTCAGTCAAAAGGCCTGCTGAAAAATATATTCTATCTCATATTTTTGGAATGTTGAGATGTTCTTAGCAATGTACCCATATAGCACCCAAATGTAACAGATATCTTAAGGGAGGAATTGGCAATACGCTGAGTCTGGTTCTCCACCTTCTCCTTTTCAAAAGTATCCTGACCCTCGCAACAATCTGTGGCTTGCTTTTCTAGTCCCACTAGAGTGCTGGTCTCTCTTTTGCCTTTTAAGAAATCTCTGCAAGATTTCTTTCCCAGATTTTCAACCTTCTGCCCAGCTCTAGAGTTTCTTTCTTTCATTAATTTATTTATCTATTCACTTTATTTCACATTACCATCTCCCCTCTCCTCCCAATCTTTCCTGAATACATCTCCTCCTCAGCACTCCCCTCTCCCTTTCAATTCTGAGAAGGAGGAGATCTCCCTACCCCTAAATGGATATCATCCCATGCTGTCTTATTGAGTCACTGAAAGACTAGATGCATAGTCTTTCACTGAGGTGGCCCAGTTAGGGGAATGGGATCCATAGGCAGGGAGGCCATAGATTCAAGGGACCCAATTGTTGGGGGTCCACATGAAGACCAGGCTGCACATCTGCTATATAGGTGAGGAGGACCTAGGTCCAACCCATGCTTGCTCTTTGGTTGGTGGATCAGTCTCTGGGAGCCCCTACAGGTCCAGGTTAGTTGACTCTGTTGGTCTTCCTGTATAGTCCATAAGCTCCTTGGGTAGTGCAATCGTTTCCCCAACTCTTCCACAAGATTTCCTGAGACCTATTTAATGTTTGGCTGTGAGTCTCTCCATCTGTTTCCATCATCTACTGTGTAGAGCCTCTCAGAGGACAATTACACTAGAATCCTGTCTACAAGTATAACAGAGTATCATTAATAGTGTTAGGAATTGGTTCTTGCCCATAGGTTCTTGAGCCAGTCATTGATTGGCCATTCATCTCTGATTCATCTTAGACCCTGCACATCTTATAGGCAGGATACATTTTAGGTCGAAGATCTTGTGGGTGGGTTGCTATTCTTAGCTCTCTACTGGGATTCCTGCCTGACTACAGGAGGTGGCCACTTCAGGCCCCATCTCCCCCACTGCTAGGAGTCTCAGCTAGAGTCACCGCCATAGACTTCCTGGGGCCTGCCCCCATGCCTGATCTCTGGCATGTCCTAGAGATGCCCCCTGCCCACAGTCAACCTCCATTCTCTCTCCCCTGCTCTCCCTATACCTTATCTCCCTGCCTGCTTCCCTCCCTATCGCTTCACCCTCCCAGTTCCTTCCCTCCACCCTCTAATGTTTGAATAACACTTAAAGAAATGTTCAATATCCCAAGTCATCAGGGAAATGCAAATCAAAATGACCCTGAGATTCCTCCTTACACCCATCGGAAAGGGTAAGATAAAAAGAAAAACTCCAGAGATAGCACAGACTGGCAAGGATGTAGAGCAAGGGCAACACTCCTCCAGTGCTGGTGGGAGTGCAAACTTGTACAATCACTCTGGAAATCAATTTGGTGGTTTCTCAGAAATTTGGGGCTAGTTCTACCTCAAGATCCAGATATACCACTTCAGGGCATATACCCAAAAGATGTTCTACCATCCCACCAGGACACTTGTTCAACTATGTTTATAACAACTTTACTTGTAATAGCCAGAAATTGGAAACAACCCAGGTGTCCCTCAACTAATAGATAAAGAAAATGTGGTTCATTTATAGTATGGAATATTACTCAGCTATTAAAAACCTGGACATCATGAATTTTTCAGGCAAATGGATAGAATTAAAAATACTATCCTGAATGAGGTGCATGCAGGTTATATGTTTACTTATAAACAGATATTAGCCATAAGGTGTAACATAACCATGCTACAATCCACAGATTCCCTAAAAGCTAAATAATAAGGAAGGCCCAATGGAGGATGCTTGAATCTTTCTCAGAAGGGAACATAAAAAAATAGAATTTCTAAGTGCACAAGGATAAAAACTAATTAAAGAAAAGTTTTTAAAGTCTTGCAGAACATTAATGAACCTTTTTTCCTTCAGATCGTGTGCTTCAAGTACTGACTGTTCAGAAGTTCCCCAAGACCTTTAAAAGTATTCCTTACTCTTTCTTTTATAAACCCCTTCCAATTTTGTCTGAACATCGGTCTTCTATAAGCATTCGGTCACATGCGGAAGCAAATGCTAATGGTATATGTACAATGCAAGAAGCAGAAAATCTATTGGCTGAAAACGTAAAACAACAGATGTACAACCTTATAAGTAATCAGGACCTGGTGGAACATTAGTACAATAAAATGCCATGGAGCATTCAAATTAGGAAAATACTTAATGTCTAATAATATGGAAATTGTGTCAGTTCAGGAACTCACAGGCCTAATTGGAAGAAATGGAAAATGTCACAATCATATTGAATACAACTAGCACAGCCACAGTATGATGATGGATGATCTATATGAGTGACCTATGACCTATGTTCCAACTTCCTGTACAGGTGTATTTACCATGGAGTTGTTTGTAGAAGGCTGTTGGAGATCGCTTAGGTGGCCATCAATATGTATGCTTAGTATATGTGGGATGAGTTCACTGTCGTATGCTATGAGATTGGTAAAAACAATGAACTAGATGATAAGACAAGTAATTGTGTGCATTCAAAGTTGCAGCTTGGGGTGGGGAAGAGAATAAAAAACAGAACAAAACCCCAAACTCCGGTCAAGCGCATACGTACACATCACATATTTTAAAATATAATCAGAACAGAAATAGATTAGAAACAGTTACCCACGACAATAGGTATTGAGAATAGTGGAAGATAAAAGAATGCGAAAACTATTTTAGAATTCTTGCTGGGTACCTGACATTGCTCAAAGCACTTTACATTGGCTGATTAAATTCTCTCAATGGTGCTAGGTGGCAAGCGCTATTGCCATTTCTTTTTCACAGCTGAGGAACTGGAGCACACAGTGCTTACATAATTTGCTCAAGGTCAGAAAGAAAGTGATGGATCCAGAATTGAATCCCAGATAAACTGGAATGAACGTCTGTGCCATGTCCCGAGGGGCTTCCCAGCAGTATTTCTGAGGCTTGGGAACGTGAGTGATGTAATTATCTATCTATCTATCTACCCACCTACCTATCTATCTATCTTTCTATCTATCTACCCATCTACCCATCTATCTATCTATCTATCTATCTATCTATCTATCCACCTATCTATCTATCTATCTATCTATCTATCTACCCACCTACCTATCTATCTTTCTATCTATCTATCCACCTACCTACCCATCTATCTATCTATCTATCTATCTATCTATCCACCTACCTACCTACCTATCTATCTATCATCTATCTATCTATCTATTTACCCACCTACCTACCTACCTACCTACCTACCTATCTATCTATCTATCTACCTACCTACCCATCTATCTATCTACCTACCTACCTATCAATCTCTGCATCCTTAAAAGGAATCCTTGGGTGTCTGTGTGATATCAAGTGCAGATCTCTGAGTAGGGTTAGCTGCATTTAGTTTTCAACTTCTTCCACCAGGTCATCTCTTATGAAAAATGTTTTCATTTCCACACACCACAGAGCATTTTAGGTGTGTAAACAATGTTTAAACAATGGAGACAATCTCAGCAGACGTATACGGTCTTATGTTTTGTGTTCCCTTTATTTGAGAATTAAGGGCATGATCTTTGATTGTGTGTTGCCTTATATATGAGACTATGATGGCCCCACAGAGATTTGATCTCATAAAAGCAAATTAAAAGACGTCTTGTGATGTCCTATTCTTGGAATATGAGAGAAAGACCAGTGGAATGATCCTTAAGTCCCCCAGCCTTGAGACACTGCAATCAACCAATGCAATGGTAGACAAAAGTGATCAAGAAGAGGCTAGACAGTCACCCAGAGCCATTGCTCATAAGAATGCATGCATTGGCTGATTAATGTTGCTTGGAGAAACAGAATGAGGGAGATAGAGGAAGAAGGAGGGACAGATAAAGAAAGGTAAGAAAAGAGAAAGGAAGCCACAGTACAGAGAACAATGGGTACAGAAGAAAGAAAGAAGGGAGGGGGAAAGGAGAAAGAAGAGCAAGATACAAAGGATAAAGAGATAAAGGGAGAAGAAATTGAGGTTTTGAAAACAGCAATCATTCATTTGGCTGCATAAAGGAAAGCTGTGTGCCTTTCATGGAGGTTCCACCTGTCTCTGTCTCTCTGTTTCTCTGTCTCTCTGTCTCTGTCTTTCTCTCTCTCTCCTTCTCTCCTTCTCTCCCTCTCTCCCTCTCCCCCTTTCTCCCTTTATACATTATATTGATAAGCAGAGCTTCTCAATTGACTTAAAGGGTTCAGATGCCTGCCTCTGTTAGTCACTTGTACTCTGGTCATTCATTATGAGATACCAAGGCCATTCACCTGTTGGCTTCTATATCTACTATGTATCTACTGCCTACTGCTCCCTGCCACAGGCAATATTTCACAAGAGGCTGCCAATCACAGCCTTCATATACTTTCCTGCCAAGCTATGGTTAAGTTGATCAGTACATAGGAGGTGCTGCTGGTGAGACAATAAGGAAGAGGGGAAAGCCGGAGTTCCCTCACTTGCTAGTGGTGGCATCCTTAGCACCAACTCTTCCATCAAACTGATGGATGTTTCCAATCTGGTGTACCCAGCGCTGGGATCACCACCTTCTCACTCAGCACTTTGGAAGTCATTTTCTTTCCTTGTTTGCAGCTCTTATGTCTTCTATGTAAATAGATTCCCACAGTCATTTTCCTCTACTGAGCTTCAGGTACCACACAGATTTCCCACCTAGGCCCCATCTAATGCACATAGCCTCTCCCTCTTGTTATAACTTTGCTAAGCAGAATAATGTCCACCCTACCCCCACACTTCTACCTCCTAATCCCAGGCATCTAGGAATATGCTGTCTTACATAGGGAAATGAACTTTACTGGTATGGGTAGTTTAAATGGCCCTAGATCAGAGACATTTAATTGTCTGAGATTATTCACATGGCCCAGTGCAGTCATAAGGCTCCTTATACGTAAATGAGGGATACAAAAAAATATGAAGTCAAAGACAGAGATCTGGTGGTGGAGCCAAGGTCAGGTGATGTGGTTGCTAGGAGACAAGTCAAATGGAAGAAGCTCTATAAACTGGCAAGAGCGATGGGAAACATCCTCCCCTATTCCCTCCAAAAGCCTCTCAAAACAGTACCTGTTCAATCATTCTGTATGAGACTTCCGACCTCCACATTTGAGTACTTTGTCGTAGCGGCAATAATAAGTTAATATCCTGAAAAAGTCATCTAGGAAGAGCAGACAGATTGTTGATCAGGGAAGAGTAAGCAAACTATACAGACCTGCAGAAAAGTAAGACTCTTACTGTCTCAAGGGGGAGAAAAAGATAAATAAAGGGTAACTCCTTCACCAAAAGTCAGTCAACTGAGTTTCAACAGGCATAGATCAGAGGCAAGATAGTGGTCGTGGTAAAAATTACAGAATAAAAACTCAAGCAGTCTCTGGATGGCCTTTCTCTATTCCACTCTTTGTCCCTGCATTGCCTTTAGACTGGAGCAATTCTGGGCTAATATTTTTGAGATGGGTGGCCCCATCCCTCAAGCGGGGGCCATGCCTAACCACTGGACTTGGTCTCTACAGGCTCTATCTTCCTTTTGTTGGGTATTTCAGCTAATGTCATCCCTGTTGGGTCCTAGGAACCTCTTGCTTCCCTGGCATCTGGGAATTTCTAATAGCTACTCCCCAGTTCCCTGTCCCCCACTGCTACATGCCTCTGTTCAATTTCCTGACCCTTTCTACTTCTCCTCCATCTCCTCCCACACCCGATCCTGCCACCCAAGGACCCATCCCATCTGCAGACACCAAACCCAGACACTATTGTTGATGCTGAGAAGCACTTGCTGATAGGAACCTGGTATAGCTGTGCCCTGAGAGACTCTGCCAGAGCTTAACCAATACAGATATGAATGATCACAGCCAACCATCAGACTGAGCACAGGAATCCCCAATGGAGGAGTTAGGGGAAGGACTGAATGGAGCTGGAGGGGTTTGCAACCCCATAGGAAGAGCAACAATATCAACCAACTAGAACCCCAGAGCTCCCCGGGACTAAACCACCAACCAAAGAGTACACTTGGAGGGACCCATGCCTCCGGCTGCCTATGTAGCAGAGGATGGCCATGACATCAATGGGAGGGGAGTCCCTTGGTCCTGTGGAGGCTCCATAATTAAATAATAAAACTCTTAGCAGATACAAAAAATAAGAACTCAAGCAGAAAGTATGTGCCAATTACAAGACTCTGAATAATGAGGGGCAAGAAGATTAGCAAAATTGCCTTTCAGCCTATCTCAGTGTCTTCTCGCTAAGGACATAGGGGAATTGTTCTAGTTCAGTACGGTAAACAACTGTGTTCTACCTATTTGACTGGCTTGGCTTTGTCTAAGAAATCTTGGAACTCTTATGAAGGTCACACTTTCCCTTAATGGTGGTTAAGAAGTTTAAGGCACAAATCATAGTCTACTTTGACAACAGCCTAGAACAGAGGTTCTTAGTCCGTGGGTCTCCACCCCTTTAGGGGTCAAATGACCCTTTCACATGGGTCACCTTAGGTCATTGGAAAACAAAGATATTTACATTGTGATTCCTAACAATAGAAAAATTACAGTTATAAAGTAGCAACAAAAATAATTTTTATGGTTGCTCACAACATGAGCAAATGAATTGAA
Source organism: Rattus norvegicus (assembly GCF_021556685.1). Classification (NCBI taxonomy): domain Eukaryota; kingdom Metazoa; phylum Chordata; class Mammalia; order Rodentia; family Muridae; genus Rattus; species Rattus norvegicus. Next base: position 44,479,936 of record NC_141535.1, read on the forward strand.
GGGTCACAGCATTGGAAAGGTTAAGAACCACTGGCCTAGAACCTTATGCTATATCCTCTGGCATGTAAACCACCTTAATACATCATACTTCATTTTCCCCTTACTTGTATTTCTTATGACAGATTTACTTTTTTCTTGATCATACATACTTGTAAAATATTAAGATCCTTTACAAACAAGATAGAGTATGAATAAGTGAATGAATAAATCATCAAAGACAGATGCTAGAGGCAGAAGGAATTAGAATAAGGAAATATCATATGAATGACAGGCCTGCAAGGATCTAACGCCATCAGAAGTGAATCCTGGAGTGAATCTGTTTCCAGTTAGGTCAGCTTGTTCTTTTGTAGGGCAACAGTGAGACACAGTGGAAAAGTAACCTGTGTTATATCCTGGAACAGAGATCTGCAAAGTATCCATCCAACTCCAGGAGACACTAGAGACAGACAGAAAGGAAGAGTGACTGGTGAGACAAGCCTAAAAGTCACAGGCAATGGAAAACCCCAGGCTGAGGAGAAAGGTGACAAGAAAAGGAATATATTCAGACGTGGTCCCTGGCATTGACTGTGTAGTTATGATCTGAAATGTTTCTTTTCTCCCAGAAAATGAAAACACACATGCGCGCGCGCGCACCCACACTCACACACACATACACACACACACACATTCAACACTGCACATAAAATGGACCTGGGCGTGTTCTTTGGATCTGTGCATGCAACTCCCTAACTTAAAACTGAAGTTTACAGACTTGCTTTTAGGTCTAGGCAGAAATAGCCAAGACTCAAGCAGCTGCTCTTCATAAATGATTAGTTGAAGATTTATAATGCACAGGATATAATCACTACCCAAATTAATGCCATAGACTAAAGGCATCAGGTAACTGATCTACAGACCAAAAATATCCTGACAGCAGGGAACATAATTGCTTATTTATACAAATGGTCTGTGCACTCAGGCATTCTGTGTAAATAGATCGTTACAGCCATTTCCAAGACATTATAATCCATTAGGTAAATTAGATATGCTTTACAATGCTAATGACACAACCTCAGGACCAAATATCTCCAGAAACATTTGTCCAATTCTGCTCTCAGACAAGCCCGGCTCTACATGAGGGCATTCAGCTGAGAAAGCTATGAAGGGCTTCTATTTTAAGAAGAAACAAGTGCAGGATCGCAAGGTTCAGAGTTGAGATCTTGTTTCCTTGTTTCCAGAGTAAACTGCTCTGCAGAAACGAGCCTGCATTTAAACTCACTACGTTGTGACATTTTTACTAGCAACCATCACACAAGTCTCTGTTTATTCATCATTTGTCGCTATTATATTGTTCTGAATGCCCATAGTAGGTCGCATTTCTCCTTCCTGCTACTGAATGCCCATAGTAGGTTGCATTTCTCCTTCCTGTTACTATAGCTATTGGTTGTCTGATGCTGGCAATTCACAGGCTTGGTGCCCTCCTTGCTGTTTTGTCTCTTCGCTGGCTTATTCTCATCATCATCTACATGTATCCTTGATTTTAGACTCTTTTCTGTCCTTTATTTAATATTTGACAAAAGAATGTCCTTCTCTTCAGCAATACAAATAAATTTGCTCTGTTTCACCACATTCATTAGTAGATATTTTTTCTACTTATTTGTTAGAGAAATCAGAAAGAATTAAATCAGGCCCCTGATTCAAACCATTCTGTGAAACTCCCTTGCTGATAACCAAGGTGACCTTGAGTTTCTTTGTTCCAACTTGCATGCATTGTTCTAGGCCAGTTCTTAAAAGCACACTGTTTGCATGCTGAAAAGTGTCTCAGGTTTAGACTATAGCTGTATTGTTCAAATATGAAGTAAAGCCAGCAACATCCAGCTTTCTTTCCCTGTGAGGAACAGGGACCATTCTGATCACAAACACAGGGCTCCAGGAAATCTGCAGGACCAACCAATTACCTTGCTCACTTCACTTACAGGTCTGGAACACTACTCTTTAGAATCTGAAAGCCATTGGGCTAGAAGAGACCATCCCCCATGTTCAGCACTTTCATAATTTTGCTGGGAAGGAGACTGGGGCTTGCCTGGCCTATGACTGAGTCAGACACAACTATTATTGGGTCCTAATTCCTGACCCAGGAAAATTTTCAGTTGCAAGAGCCACAGAATCAAGAGGCTGTGAATATGGAAGATCTTTTGGTTATTAATATTAAGAACAACTTCCGCTTTGAGCTTTGCACTCCTCCATACCCAACAGCTGTGGACTGCACACGGTTAAGGGTACAATCTGTTCTTGGGAAGCGTTGAAGCTAAATGACTCAGAGAGAAATCACACCTCGCAACCTCGACTTCATTAGCAGCACCTGTGCACTTAAGAAAGGCACCATAAGTGCATTTTAAATAAAACACTGAACCAGAGCCTCACACCCAGCTGTTCAAGCAAGATTATAAATGGATCTCTACTTTCTATCATGCCCTGGTTCCTTCTATGGTCCCCAGGTTCTGAGGGGGACTTGGCTCTTCATCCTTTAACTCCTTCTCTGTTCTTCTTTCTTCCGTTAAATCTTCCCACTGGGAACTAGGAAGACAGGTGCCAAGTCTGAGTTTCTAGCCACCCCTGTGTCATTTCAACGAGAAGAGTCATAAACAAATCAGTCACCTTAAACAAAATTTCTCAATGTATTTCTGCTGTGAATAGTCCCTGCTCAACAAAGCTGCAGGTGACTTTTAGGAAAGAATTCTACGTGAGAAGTGGGATGGTCATTTTCCTGCATCAGCCTGGCTGGGCTCTTGACCCCCAACTGTTCAACCTGACACCAACTCTAGGTGTTTGTCTTAGTTTGTGTTTTATTGCTGTGAAGAGATATTATGACCATGACGACTCAGATAGAGGCAAACATTTAATTGGGGCTGGCTTACAGTTTCAGAGGCTTAGTCTATTATCATCATGGGAGGAAGCATGCAACACATAGGCTAGAATGGCGCTGGAGATAGGGCCAAGATTTCTACATCTTGATCTGAAGGCAACCAGGAGGAGACTGCAGTCCACAGTCATCCAGGAGACTTCCCTCAGCACCAGATGAAACTTGAGCACTAGGAGACCTCATAGCCTGCCTACACAGTGGCACACTTCCTCCAACAAGGTCACACCTATTCCAACATTCAAACACATGAGTCTATGGAGCCCAACCTATTCAAATCACCATAGTGTTCTGTGACGCTATTTAGCAACTGTGAGGAGTAAAATCATTAATAGCTGCCTTTCAGTAAAGGAGATCATCTGGGCAGCCTCATGAACACTGTTCAGCAACCTTCAGTGCAGCATAATGGCTTCCCTAAAGTCATTCTGCCAGGAACACACAGCTTCAGATCATATCCCTGTCTTTCTTTGGAGTTTTCAACTTGCCCTGGCCACAACCATATAAACCAGTTCTTTGCAATAAAATTCTCACTATACAACTCCCACTGATGTGTTGTTTCTTTGGGAAAACCTAACACAATAGATTCTGGAGACCCTTGCCATTTGCTCCTGCAAATGTAGAACTTATACAGTAGAAAATAATGAGATCGGTTTCTATTTGGTGTGTATTTCTGACCTGGCCAGGGCCCTCCATTCCTGAATGCATTTACCAATACCAAGACTGATCTTCACACCACATCATATAGATTAGAAATTTGGAGATATGACCTGAGCATGATTTTTCATACACTTCCAGATGGGTGTAAAATGAGGCACAGTTAAAAGATATTGAACTGGACTGACTGAAATCAGCCTGTCTGGAGAGTGTGGATAAGGTTATCTGGCAACCCAGTTACCATTTGCAAATGCTGTCAGCAAGACTCCTACAAAATTTTAAGAGCAACTGTGGTCTTCTGGTAAGATTTCCAGATTTAGCAAAGAAACACATGGGGCATCTAATTAAAATTAAAAAAAATAGTTAAGCAGAGGAAATTTGAAATTTATAAGGAAACGTTGAGTATAGACCATTTAGGACATTCTCAGGGAATCAGCACATGCTTCAAGACAAAATTATGAACTACAAAGGCATGCTCTGTGTGCACCAGATGCCTGTCAACTCTGTAGTCTGTGGGTATCCTCTGAGCAGAGCTTCCATTGAGTTGGTTTGATCTACTTTTAATTCTACATGATCTATCAGAGTCCTATCTAACTGAATAAATATATCTCTCCTGTCCTAAGTCCACAAAACAGTGGCTGAATTCCTTAAGAGTCTGAGGAAGAAAGAAATGTTTTAGCAGCGCCAGCTAAAGATTCAGTTATGACTCCTCTTCCTTTCCTCTGGGCCTCTCAACCTCACGGTGTTGCCAAAATGTCGCTTTCTAACAAGCTGACTTTGGACAAGCTGGACGTGAAGGGGAAGCAGATCGTGATGAGGGTGGACTTCAGTGTTCCTATGAAGAACAACCAGATAACGAATAACCAAAGGATCAAGGCTGCTGTCCCAAGCATCAAATTCTGCCACCCAGGCCGTCCTGATGGTGTGCCCATGCCGGACAAGTACTCCTTAGAGCCAGTTGCTGCAGAACTCAAATCTCTGCTGGGCAAGGATGTTCTGTTCTTGAAGGATTGTGTGGGCTCAGAAGTAGAGAATGCCTGTGCCAACCCAGCGGCTAGGACTGTCATCCTCCTGGAGAACCTCCACTTCCATGTAGAGGAAGAAGGGAAGGGAAAAGATGCTTCTGGGAACAAGGTTAAAGCTGAGCCAGCTAAAATTGATGCTTTCCAAGCCTCCCTGTCCAAACTCGGAGATGTCTATGTCAATGATGCTTTTGGGACTGCACACAGAGCCCACAGCTCCATGGTGGGTGTGAATCTGCCACAGAAGGCTGGTGGATTTTTGATGAAGAAGGAGCTGAGCTACTTCACCAAGGCTTGGAGAGTCCAGAGCGACCCTTCCTGGCTATCTTGGGAGGAGCTAAAGTTGAAGACAAGATCCAGCTGATCAATAATATGCTAGACAAAGTCAATGAGATGATCATTGGTGGTGGAATAGCTTCTACCTTCCTTAAGGTGCTCAACAACATGGAGATTGGCACATCTCTGTGTGATGAAGAGGGAGCCAAGATTGTCAAAGAGCTCATGGTCAAAGCTGAGAAAAATGGTGTGAAGATTACCTTGCCTGTTGACTTTGTCACTGCTGACAAATTTGATGAGAATGCCAAGACTGGTCAAGCTACTGTGGCCTCTGGTATACCTGCTGGCTGGCTGGGCTTGGACTGTGGTACTGAGGGCAGTGAGAAATATGCTGAGACTGTGGCTCGAGCTAAGCAGATTGTTTGGAACGGTCCTGTTGGGGTATTTGAATGGGAAGCCTTTGCCAGGGGAACCAAGTCCCTCGTGGATGAGGTGGTGACAGCCACTTCTAGGGGTTGCATCACTATCATAGGTGGTGGAAACACTGCCACTTGCTGTGCCAAATGGAACACAGAGGATAAAGTCAGCCATGTGAGCACTGGGGGCGGTGCCAGTCTAGAGCTCCTGGAAGGTAAAGTCCTTCCTGGGGTGGATGCTCTCAGCAATGTTTAGTATTTTCCTGCCTTTGGTTCCTGTGCACAGCCCCTAAGTCAACCTAGTGTTTTCTGCATCTCCATCTGGTGATAGTGCAGTTAGTGGCCAAGACGCAGCATGAGGAATCCTAAGCAGTTGCACAGCATCTCAGCTCGTCTTTACTGCATTGGAATTCGTCTACGTTCAAGATCCCATGGGCACCCAAGGAAAGTCCATAATTTGACCATTATGAATAAAGGTGCAAGAAGCATGGATGTAAAAATAACTGTGGTTTGTTTATTTGGAGAGTGTTAAGTATATACCATAACGGCTATAGCTGGGTTACATAGTAGTTCTGGGTTTTTATTGTTTGTTTTCATTTGGTTGACTTTTTTTTGGTATTGATTCATGGTGATTTCCATTGTGACTGAACTAGCAGTGTATAAGGGTTCCCTTTTCCAGAACTCTTTCCAGCTTCTTTTTGTTGTTGTTGCTGTTACATTGAAACACTAAACATCTTTTGCCATCAAGACAATGCAAATTAAGTTTGTTGTGACTAAAGCAGCATTTAAAAGTTTTACAAATAAAATTTTCAAATAATGAGGTCAAAAAAAAATTCCTTAGTGACTAAAACCATTGTGCATTGTAGAGGGCATCTATTTATATTCTGCCTGTGAAAGGAAGTGAGCTGTAACAGCTTAGCTCTCTTCGCTGTATGTAGCCTCTGGTTAGCTTTGTCACTGTTCATGACAGCATGGAAATACGGTGAGATTCCAACTGTAGGTTTGGAGAATTTGATGATCTATTAAACAATAAAGATGCCCACTGGGGGGGGGGATTCAATATGAAATGCCTTCTTGAACATGGTAGTATTCTTTCCCTGCTGAGGTCTTTCTCTACTTTTTCCTCTATTAAATTCAAGCTCCTATTCGTTCCTGATGTTTGTTTGTTTGTTTGTTTGCTTGTTTGTTTTGTTGAGGCAGAGTTTCTCTGTGTAACTCTGGAACTCTCTGTAAACTAGACTGGCCTGCAAGCCACAGAGATCTGCCTGCTTCTGCCTCTCAAGGGCTGGCATGAAAAGCATGCACCACCCCCCACCCCCACCCCCAGTTCTTCTCCTTCATTCCTAATGCAGAATAGTAGTTGAGTAACGCTTCAGTTCCCTTTTCACCTTCTGCCTGAAATGGTTCAGCAAGAAAATGCCCTAAACAAAACCAGCCCCTCTCAGTAAGGGGTAGGGTTCTCCAGCCCTGGAAAGAAACTACACATCCAGTTCAGTGGTTATGCTAGGCGTTTCTATTCTGACAAATACTAACTCTGGAGTCTTCTGAGTTTGAGCCACTTCTGTTTCTGTTCCAGTTTTTCATACAAGATAGCTGCTGTTGTTTTACTGGCCTCAAGTGGGCCAATTTAAACTCAAAAAACTCCATTTCCTCGAATGGCACAGTCCATTAGCCTGAGATGTAGCTAGGATGCGTAATGCTAGTAACTAGGTCTCTGAGTTTGTAGAACTTTCCAGATTAACCCGACCATTGTAATTATCTGAGCCTGTTGAAAGTACAGTATCTTGTCCTCACCTCACACCTGAAAAATCCAATCCATGAAAGAGAGTATTTCAACAATTAACCAAGTTTAGAAGACACTGCTTGATACTCTCGATGACCCTGTTAAGAGGCAGATGGGGTATTGTCAACATTGCAGATGAACAAGAACTGTTTGCACTGAGGACATGGAGATAGGCTGTGCAGGTTATCTTAAATCTCCTTGAGCTTTTGAGTCTCACCTGTAGGATAGGTGATCTCTAACAGTTCTTCCAGCTCCAGGATTCCATGGCTCTGCACAACACTGACTCCTCAGAATCTTGGGAACTGTAAGAGCCCAGTGAGTGAGAGGCAAATAAGGCCTTGTTGGAAAGAACGCTATAAGTTGGGGATCTTGGTTTTGTAGAAACAACAAACATTCAGGTTAGGAAGTAGTGACGAAGATGGATGAGGGTCTTCAGTGACATTTGATGATTGCATTTTGGACCACCCCCTTCATCGTCTCCTCTAAAATTGGTTAAAGTTAGGCATGGTGACACACCTACAGTCTTGAAGTGTGGAAGCCCATGGCAGGAGGATGTCTAGCTTGAGGGCAGAACTATTTTAAATATCTCTCAAAGATAATTTAGAAGGTTCGTGAATAAACGAGAAAAAGGAAAGCCTACAAATATCAATATAAATTATAGTTTTTCCATATTGCTCAAAATAATTTTTAACTCTGATTTGTGATGATGAATCTTTTGGTTATATTTAACAAAGGAAAGAGATGCCTTAAGTCTCACCTAGGATCATACATTAAAATGCTGTAATGGAGGGAAGCTCAGGAAATACACAAGAGAATCACTAAAATGTGTTTGGATCAGAAAGAATCTTACAAAGCAATGACTTCTAAGCTAGGACACAAAATGTGGGTTGCAAAGTACTTCTCAAAATGTGAGCACAGGCTAGCACTGAGACATCCTTACAAAGATATCCCACCTTTCAGATTGTCATGTGTTTAATTATAGATGCTCCCAAATGCCTAGTGATATGTCAAACTCAGGTACATCAGAATGTAACCTTATTTGGAAATAAGGCCTTCCTGGATATCTTAAAAGCTGGGGTTAAGTTTGGCACACCCCATCAGCTTCTTGGGAGCTAAGAAAAAGAATGACCTTTCCTTGCTACCCTCAGAGAGAGCACAGTCCTGCTGATACCTGAAGCAGAGGCAATGCCTTTGTGCTGTTTAAGACACTCAGTTTGTGACATTCTTTCGGTAGTCCTAATAAGCTGATATTCTAAATATTTCTTTGAGGCCAGATCTTTTTCATGTGTGCCAACCAAACAAAAATTCCAGACACTTAATTCAGAAGTAGACAGGAGACGCCAGTGTCTCACTTGGTGTTAGCCAAAAGTCTAATAAACAGCAAGTCTTGTATCTTCTAGAAATTAAATATTGAAGATATGTTCAACGTTGTAAAGTAATACCCCTCTTCTCTAACTTGTTTTATCATATCAATGTATTCATTTTCATAAAATATGTTGTCATTATTTTTAACTAAATTATATCAATGAAAATCTTACTTTAAAAATGTCTTATTTATTTATAGGCATAACTTCTACCAAACAGAATCTTGGGGTCTCCATAGTAATTCCTACGGTTTAAAGGAGTTTTGTTTGTTTGGTTTGGTTTGGTTTGATTTTACACTAAACATTTAAGAATTCCTAGACTAGAGCAAGACAAGGAAAGATAGAGGGAAAGGCTATCACATGCACATGCAAAAACACAGAAGACAAATGGGAACTTTGAGGTTTGCAGGAATAGAACATGATATAAGTATAGGGAGACAGAAATAGGAAAGTAAAGCCAGATCACAAGGACCTTGTACCCAGTGTTCAGGAGTTTACCTTTCAGAAAAGACACAAAGAATTGACGAGCAACAGGTAGGGAAAGATTGACTCAACATAGTAGGAGAGACTCAGCGGGGTGAGGAGAAGCTGAAGAGAAGAAAGTAGGCAGAAGTTAAGGAGCAGAGAAAACACAAAGCAGCAGTGATGGGACAGAGGGGAACAAGAGAGTCAGTAGAAATATAATATTAATTGAATCTGAAGCAGTTATTGGTTACAAATGTGGAAGAGATGAAGAGAAATCCTCCTCAGAATGACAAGCTTTAGACTTGGTCAGTTGAATGGTTGGTGGAACCATGTTGAAGAAGGCAACAAGGATGGAGAGGGTCCAATCTAGAGAAGGAAAAGGAAGGGGTTGAATTTTAGAATTGTATCACTAATGCACCTGAAGGACAGCCACAAAAGTTCATTACCTACAGTCTATATGTGGACCTGGAGATAAGTGTGCGCTGCACAAATATTATCTGGGAAACATTCACATACAAGTTATGGCTAACTCATGGATTGGCAAAAATCACAAGCAGTGAATATGGAGAGCACTACACACAGGAAAATGTCAGATGCAAACACTAGGCTGTCACCATTGAGAAGAAAAAGCAGAAAATGCAGGATCCCAAGGAAGAAAAGATCATAGAAATGTAAGAGCTGGGAGAAGTGATTATCACAGAAGCCAAGAGGAGAAGAAAACATTCTGACCAAAAAGAAGTATTCACCAAAGTTAGTGAGTGGGTTGGGTAAAAGAGAACTTGGAAACATTTTTCAGCTTAATATAAGAAAGAAATTGTTCACTTTGATGATAGAAATCTCAATGAACAACTTTCATATATATACATACATATATATATGTGTATATATATATCTTTTTTAAATTATATTTTTCTTGGATATTTTATATATTTACATTTCAAATGTTATCCCCTTTGTCCCCCTCTCCCATACCTCATACCCCTCCCCCTGCTTCTATGAGAATTCTCCCACTCCCACCCACCCACTCCAACCTCAACACCCTGGCTATTATAAATAAGGCTGCTATGAACATAGAAGAACATGTGTCTTTGTTACATGTTGGAGCATCTTTTGGGTATATGCACAGGAGTGGTATAGCTGGGTCCTCAGGTAGAACTATTTCCAATTTTCTCAGGAACCTCCAGACTGATTTCCACAGTGGTTCCACCAGCTTGCAATCCCACCAGCAATGGAGGAGTGTTCCTCTTTCTCCACATCCTCATCAGCATCTGTTGTCACCTGACTTTTTGATCTTAGCCATTCTGACTGATGTGATGTGGAATCTCAGGGTTGTTTTGATTTGCATTTCCCTTATGACTAAAGATGTTGAACATTTCTTTAGGTGCTTCTCAGCCATTTGGTATTCCTCAGTTGAAAATTCTTTGTTTAGCTCTCTAGACCAATTTTAAAAGGATTATTTGAGTCTCTGGAATCTAACTTCTTGAGTTCTTTGTATATATTAGATATTAGCCCTCTATCTGTTGTAGGATTGGTAAAGATCTTTTCCCAATTTGTTAGTTGCTATTGTGTCCTATTGACAGTGTCCTTTGCCTTACAGAAGCTTTGCAGTTTTATGAGGTCCCATTTGTCAATTTCTTGATCTTAGAGCATAAGCCATTGGTGTTCTGTTCAGAAAAATTTCCCCTGTGCCTATGTGTTCAAGACTCTTCGTCACTTTTCATTTAGTTTCAGTGTATCTGGTTTGATGTGGAGATTCTTGATTCACTTGGACTTGAGCTTTATACAGAGTGATAAGAACGGGTTGATTTGCATCCTTTTACATGCCGACCTCCAGTTGAACCAGCACCATCTGTTAAAAATGCTGTCTTATTTCCCTTGAATAGTTTTAGCTCCTTTGTCAAAGATTAAGTGACCTTAGGTGTGTGGGTTCATTTCTGGGTCTTCAATTCTATTCCACTGATCTACCTGCCTGTCTCTGTATCAATATCATGCAAACTTTCACTCAAATACTTGCTTACATCTATAAACAGCTTACTTAAACGAGAACTTGGAAGTTTGGTGGGGGGAAGGGAAGAAAGTTAATTCTGGTCATGTTCTTAAGCCATTCTAATGGAGGAGGCAAGCCTGAACTAGGGAGAGAGCAGCAGGTGGTATGTCCTTAGGGCAAAAGATAGCAATTCAGAATTCTAGTCAAGGTGGGGTGTGGTGGTTTGAATGAGAATGGCCCCCACAGGTTTATCCACGAAAATGTTTGGTTCCCATTTGGCCTGTTTAGGAAGGATTAGGAGCCTTGGCCTTACAGAAGAAGGCAAATCATTAGGGATGGACTTTGAAGTTTCAAAAGTCTACTCCTGGGCGCAGCCTTGCTCTTTTTCTCCTCTGTCTGATGCCTGAGGATCAGCATATAAGGTCTTAGCCTATTGCCATAATGCTTATGGACTAGACCTCTGAAACTGGAAGTAACCTCCTAATTAGATGCTTTTTTAAGGGGGTTGCCTTGGTCATGGTATCTCTTCACAGCCTTAGAACTAATAGCTAAGACAGGGAATAAATTCTATTTGTGGGAACATTTCAGCATAATCCATCCTGGCCCAACCCAGCAGTGACACAGGTGCAGCACACACAAGACTGCTAGTCACTTGATGTGTGGGTGGCTAGCTGAACTGAGATGTGCTACATGTATGAAAACACACGGGACTTATGAAAAAAATATGTAGTGTGAAAACATCCTTCAGATTAGCTTTTATATTGCTTATATATTGAAATGAAAATTCAGTCAGCATAAGATGCTGCTCTGACCAAGTAACAGGTTCTTGTCTTCCCTTTCTTGCTCCCTCACCACCAGAGTAGAGTGCTTGCCACACTAGGTTTTTCTTGTTTGCTTTTGTTTGTTTCTTTTGCTAGTAAAATTGTCGTCAGTGATGTTCAGAGAGGCATGCTTCTTTATTCTCGTCTACAGAGGTAAAAACTAGGACATGTGCATCGTTTTCAAAAGCAAATTAGGTTCTGTACAATTTCCTCCAAACTCTGCGGCTCATCAGCTAGATCTGGCTCACGCATACATCCTGTAACCAATTACTGATTACACAGGACTCCCAACCAGCTTCACCTTTCCAGAGCTGAGCATAGAACCTGGCATCACCTGAAGACCCGAGGTAGTTGGAGAGCAAGATGGATGTCTAGCAAAACTGAACAAAATTCTGTTAGGAAGTAAGATGGCAGGGAATTCTGCTGGGTAGGCAACTCGCAGTAAGAACAACACTGTTTAAATCCAGACTGGGGAAGGGTGGGGGTAGGGGGGCTTATAAATGCCAATTGTAGAATCATATTTCCAACCAAATTTTTAGTCCTAAGCCAGAGTCCCTCAACTTTCCCTCAGCCCCAGATTGCCTAGTTTGGACTCAGGGAAAACCAATCTAATTTTAAGTGACCAAAGCAATAGCTCACTGTGAATGCTTAAGCAATATAAAAACAGATTTTACTTCAGAGCCTAATGTCAGCAAAAAAAGGCTCTGTCATCTGCCATTATCTGACCTCCGCTGCCTCTCCTTATTTACACATGTGGTGAAGGATCAAACCCTGATTATTCAGCTCTCCACTCATCCACTTGTCTTTTGGGGCCATCTCTGTCTTATACTCACCCACACTTTCCAAGCCACAGCAGAGAAGAGTGTATTCCTTCATGGCTAGAGTTCAGTCTGCATTGCCACAGATGAGCCATGATTTAAGAGGAAAAGAGTGAGTTTGTAGTCTCGGGCTTGGTTTCTGATTGAATAGGAGACAAAAATTCCCTTCAATTACTGTTAGGTTTGTCTGTCACAAAGAGATCCTGGGTTTGGAAAGCCTTGGCAGGCACGACTTATTCTAATTCCTCCACATGACTTCTTCTCCAGCAACCCAAAGGTCAAGATACACAGAAGGCATTGGAACTCCACAAAAATGTCTCTTCACTGAGCACAGTGAAGCACAATGAGAGCACAGAGGCAGAGCGAGTAATTAAATGAAACAAATCATGCTGACACAGAGGCAATCGACCCAAGGAATTTCCTACTTAAAGGAGAGCTTCAAGACAATCTGGCCCTCTGTAATGGGAAAGTAATGGCTCATACGGAAGGTCTTCACATTCCAATCTTCAGAACCTATGAATATGGCAAGGGAGACATTCACCCATACTAGCAAAGTAAGGAAGTTGAGCTGAGAGATTATCCTGGGATCATCTTAGTAGGCTCTCTACACAGAGGCCCACCCACAACTCACCACTCCAGGCTACAACCATCCTGGAGTTTCAAGTCCACAGCTGTATTCCTGAATTTCCACACCACATCCTCTTGAAAAAAAGCTTCTACCACTGACTATTCTTATGTTCTGGTCCTGTGATGTTTCCTGAATGAGGGGAGATTACAGGATGAAGAGCTTAGAGTCCTAGGATTTGGGATCCAGGTAGGGAATTTTTCCTTTTAGATTGGCTCCAGATATTACATATATGGTGTAAATATAATGCAATGTACTTATTAATTAGGCATCATTATGTGATAATATATAAGTTTATGCCTTCCTTCCAGCTAACAAATATTTGATAAATTTATTAAAATGTATCAAAATCTGAGCAGTGTTATTGGAGACAAGGAAGGAAACAGCCTCTTCCCTTGAATTATCAGCATCTAGTTAGGGAAGTGGTTCACAAACACTACCCCGACAGTCTTCTAAAGAGAGAGAAAGAAAAAAGGTAAGGAGTCAGGTAGTTGGAGAAGTAGGGAAACTCTGGAAGAACTTGGGAGAGGAGAAACCATTATTTGAATATAGTATATGAAATCTTTTCCAATTAAAAGAAGAAGAAAAGAATAGACTTGGTAAAGAGGACCATACATATTCTGACATATTTATAGTTAAATACTGTGAAAAAGAAGACGCAAACATCTCAGTGTGTGGCAGATGCTGGGAAAGGGAGTCACTATAAAATGAGATGATCTTTAGTATGGTAACTCACTATAGCTGATAGATTACCATAAACACACAAAAATTGTTTTTTAATATTCTGAAGGTCAAAACCCTCCAATCAAGGCATTGACAGAGCTATATATCCCTTCTGGCAGCTCCGGGGAATAATGAGTGTTTTAGATAAGCAATCATTTCTAGCTTTGACGTCTTCTCACATCTTCTTCCCCTCATGGTCCACTTCAGCCAGCAGTTGTATCACTGACTTCTACTTCCATTCATTTGTCTCATCTCAGTTCTCTAGTATTAAAAGTTCTAGACAGGCCAGTGCCCTTCCCCAAGGATTCTTTCAGAGGATTGAGAGCTTCTTGGTGCTGTCTCTAAGAGCATGGCTGGGGCTGACCTCTCACTGGTCGTGTGCTAGTAAGAAACACAATCCAGAATAAGCAATAAGCGGAAGCTGGGAGCCAGTGATCAAGCCTTAGGGGGAAGCAGAGGTAAACAAAAAACTCCAGGCAGATTCCAACACTCACTGGTCCTAGAGGTGCCCTGGTTTGTGTGGCCCAATGGTTCTCCATCTTCCTTATGCTCTAATATAGTTCTTCATGTTGTGGTGACTCCCAACAATAAAATTATTTTCATTGCTACTTTATAACTATAATTTTGCTACTGTTATGGATCATAATACAAATATCTGATTTTCAGGATATCTGATATGTGACATGTGACCCCTGCCCCAAGAGAGTCTCAACCCATAGATTGAAAATTACTAGTGTACTCTGTCTTTAGATCCAACAAATTGGACTACTAACTCTCTCTTTCATCCACCATCCATCAGAGACAGTTGCTAAGCAAACTTGAGCCCCTGATTCATCTACATAGAATATTCCTTGTATTCTCTGAACATAAGTGTTTTCTGCCTGTATGCATCACTCTCTCCTGCTGTGCCTTGCCTGAATTCCCCCGCCTCCTGACAATAATGTTCCAGGGTGACTATGTCCACATGTCTTTGGTGTCCCCATTTCCACAGGATATAAAGGAGAGTAGCCACCTGCAAGAGGCTAGCAGAGGTGGCAAACATTTCCTAAATTATCATGGCTTCCTTTAAGGCATTTGTAGTCCTAACACATCATAAAATTCCCTCCCCACAATTTTACAGGTTTTATTGGTTTTTGATAGAATATTGTATGGCAGATAGGATGCTCAGCCCAAACAATCATATGGAGGGTCAAAGAGCAGGGGAGAAAAGGGAATTTCTTGGAAAAACTCTGATTTCATGAGCTAATGAGTCATTTAGGAAGGAGTAACAAATCTCCCAGCCTTGAGCATCTTTTGTTCCCTGTCCCCTGTTTGAATGAATGTGTATAAGAAAGTAAATCAATCCCGAATAATTACTAAGGATCCACCACATCCAAGGTGCTATGTTAAGCTCTGTGGGCTCACAGCAACTCATTTAGTACAACCTTGACTTCTGACAGCCAGTACTGATAAGAGTAAATAACAGCTAAAAACATTTACTGAGACCTTCAAGCGCTGACTCAAGTGTGGAGTATCTAGTTTAAATACAAAAAACAAACAAACAAACAAACCAGTAATTACCATTATGTCTACTTTATACCTGAAGAAAAAGAAAAGAAAAATAAAATTTTGTATCAGGATACAGAAAAAATAGAGGGATTAAAATTAGCATTGAAATGCTGAGGTTGATTCTGAAGAAATTGGTTGATTCATTATTACTCATTAGTAGCAATTTCTGTTTATAGGTAGTAACTTATGATCTAGATTATATAGATAAACATAGAGGAGAGAGAAAGCACAGTATGCAAAGTGCTAGGAGTAGAGGGGAAAAAAAGTACTCATTAGTACTTGCAATTTTCATGTTTGAATTATTTCCAAACAAATCATTTCATAAAATATATTCTTATCTTGGGGCACACTTAGTTGTTCAACATAAGCTGAATATTGCTAAATCTGTGCCAATTTGATAGAATATGGTTATTGTAATTGACATTTTTTGTCAGGATTTTATTTTATGTCAGTTCTCCTTGGCATTCATAATTTTTCCTTTAGTCAGTTGTCTGTCTGGAACTTTTCTCATTTTTTTTCCCTAGGGGTGGTAAAATGGATGGCAGGTTACTTTACCAAGGACTCTCTTCATGTCCACAGGTTCATCTTGCAGCCAATAAGGATGCCAGCTGCCCATGGCTCATAAGCGTGGTTTCCATTGGGAATTCCCTCCACTGATGGGAAACTGCTTTACCACAGTTACCCTCCTCACAGGGGTACAGCCCATGGCCCCCAGCTAACTAACTGGTAACATTAAACCTGCTTCCCTCCAGCCTGAACTTGGAACTTAGAAATGCCATCTCAGCCCCCAGTAAAACTGGGCAAGATCTCAGTGAGGACCACCCCCTTTCCTTGCTGTTTTCTTAATTTCTATCAGAGGTCTTTCCAGAGAAAACTCACGTAACTTACACACAACACATCTCATAGTCTATTTCCTAAGGACTCTGAACAAGCGGTACTTCTTATGCTTGACACACACTGTTAAGCCCTATATTTCTTATCACTAAACTATGGAAGTCTTGACAAAATTACTTCAGAAAATTCCAACTGTTTACTGTTAGTCCACCAGTCATTTCGGTAATCTCTTTTATATTACTCATATCTATCATATGCTTTTCAAAGTCCTTTCTGTACATTTTGATTCTCATGATCTTAACTCTGAAGGGCGTGAACTCTGATAGTCAGAACCTATTAGTATTCAGACCTAAGTGCATCACTTATTAAATTGTTCAAAGTCTCTAGGCATCAGTTGTCCATTTATGGGAGGTAATTACATCAATTAATATAATAATGATGTCTGCTATTTAGTAAATATTCAGTGTATAAACTGAAAACATGACTACTCATGGTATGGTCAAGGGAAAGGTTTTTCTTGTAACGCACCTGGAAGAGTCCAAACCAGAGAAACAAAGCATAGTAGACCAAACAAGGCCAATAAGAGAAGCAGAAGCAGAGTGGAGGGAGAGGGTAGAGGAGAATAAGAGAGGAAGACAAAGAAAAGACCAACAGCAGGCAAAAGAAAGGGCAAAGATAGAGACCACAAGGGAGCATAGCTGAAATAACAGGGCTCTAAGAAGAATGAGTAGCTGTGTGGAGGGAAGCCTGTGAGCTGGGGAAATTTAGGGTAGAGGGGGAGGCAAGAAGAGTCAAGAGACCAGCATGAACTTGAATTGTATAACAAGTGCTCATGATACTGAGGGAGCCTGGAGACTAGCATGAGCTTTGGTATGCTAATAGGCACCACATGTAACCAAGCACCCCTCTACCAGTGATAAGGAAAATGGCTCCTTTGGTAGAAACAGGTTTTGAAAGTTCCTGAGGAATGCTGGCTTTTGTCTGGCAGATAGAATTGGAGAAGAGGATTTCCTCTGAACTCTACCCACTGCTCCGGCTGCATATGTAGCAGAGGATGGCTTTGTTGGTCACTAATGGGAGGAGAAGCCCTTGGTCCTGCCAAGGCTGGACCCCCTAGTGTAGGGGAATGTCAGGGTGGGCAGGGGCGTGGTTGGAGAGGGGGAACACCCTTAAAGAAGAAGGGGTTGGGATAGGGGGCTTATGAATGGGAAACATTTGAAATGTAAATAAAAATATCCAATTAAAAAAAGAAAATAAGAACAAAGATCAAATATGACAGATTTGTGCAAGCAGAAGATTTTTTTAAATACAGATAGTGGTGCAAATATAGAATTAGGCTGTTTGATTTAATACAGAATAACAAGGTACAAAGAAGAAGGAGGAGGAGGAGGAAGAGGAGGAGGAGGAAAAAGAAGAAGCAGAAGCAGAAGCAGAAGCAGCAGAAGCAGCAGCAGAAGCAGCAGAAGCAGCAGAAGCAGCAGAAGCAGCAGAAGCAGCAGAAGAAGAGGAAGAGGAAGAGGAAGAGGAAGAGGAAGAGGAAGGAGAAGGAGAAGGAGAAGGAGAAGGAGGAGAAGGAGAAGAAGAAGAAGAAGAAGAAGAAGAAGAAGAAGAAGAAGAAGAAGAAGAAGAAGAAGAAGAAGAAGAAGAAGAAGAAGAAGAAGAAGAAGAGGAGGAGGAGGAGGAGGAGGAGGAGGAGGAGGAGGAGGAAGGAGAAGAAGAGGAAGAAGAAGAAGAAGAAGAAGAAGAAGAAGAAGAAGAAGAAGAAGAAGAAGAAGAAGAAGAAGAAGAAGAAGAAGAAGAAGAAGAAGAAGAAGACAAGCATTCAGTGGCATGGGCCGCTGTACTGTTCAAAGTGCCCGAGCTTATACTAACTCTTAAGAGAATGCTTCAGCTGGACCTGACTACCTAAACATGAGAGTGGGGGAAATAGTCTTACCTAGGGAAGAGTACACCCATTGGTTACCGAATACCAATGGTCAACCCTGAAAAACATATACAAGCAATTATATTCAAACTATGAAGGGTGTGTGCGTGCGTGTGTGTGTGTGTGTGTGTGTGTTTGTGTGTGTATGAATATGCATGCAGCTATATATGTATATAACAATGAGTAATAAAAAGGGGACTATTCATTTGAAAGAGAATAAAGAAGGTATATGGGAAGGCTTGCAAGGAAGAAAGGGAAGGAGAAATGAAGTAATTATTTCATAATGTCAAAAAAATTTAAAAAGAATGACTGAGAAGTAGGAAAAGAAAGATTACAAATTAGCTACTATAGTGTAGCTAGTTCGTGACTAGTTCTTTTCTTTTTTAGATTTATTTATTTTACATATGTAAGTATACTTTGCTCTCTTCAGACACATCAGCAGAGGGCATTAGATCTTATTACAGATGGTGTGAACCACCATGTGGTTGCTGAGGATTGAACTCAGGACCTCTAGAAGAGAAGTTAGTGCTCTTAACCACTGAGCCATCTCTCTCCAGCCACAGCTGACAATTCTGTAGCAACATTATACTATCTCGTTCAAATCTCATCCCAACCAAAATATGCTGAGTATGCATAAAGGTAGAACTACAAATAGTTGAAGATAGATTATAGTACATAAGTTTTTTTTTATATAAGGCTTAACAACAAGTAGGTATGGCATTATCTTTAATTATTTCAAACTACCTACAATCCTATAATTCAACTTTATTATATGTGTTGACATATTAACATCCTGAATATTTTCATGTTCCTTTTAGAAAAAGAGTTGAATATGGTGCCAGTGACTGAGCAATCTGAACTACTAAATATATGAAGACTGTTTTTACAACTGCCTCATACAGAATTCCAAAAAATAAATTTTAACACTTCATGTTCTAAGCCCAACTTTACACTAGAAATTCATAGGATATAGAAAGGTAAACAGATATACATCAACTGTTCTAAACCTCAGCCTTATGAATTTTGTTTTGTGGGACTGAGGGAGGAAAAAGCATTTCCCACATTTTTGCAGGGAAATGTGTGATCCTTTAGATGCTGCAATGCCTGAGGCATTTGTTTGGACTCATACTAATAAACTCAGAGTCACCGAATCGTGTGCTGATGTCACGTTACA
This sequence comes from Rattus norvegicus, assembly GCF_021556685.1. Classification (NCBI taxonomy): domain Eukaryota; kingdom Metazoa; phylum Chordata; class Mammalia; order Rodentia; family Muridae; genus Rattus; species Rattus norvegicus. The sequence continues at coordinate 44,499,269 of NC_141535.1, forward strand.
GGGAAGAAAACCAAAGCATCTTCCCTTGGTGCCTTTTAGCCAAGACCAAGTCCAGATTTGAATTCTTTGCTTTATTCTCTGTGTCTTCTGTCCTCCCTATCTGTCTGTTGTATGATTCTGAATCTTTACCTGCCTGACGGTTTTCATGTCAATCTGTTCTTATGTCTATGTTTGTGTCTGAGTGTATCTTTCTGAGTGTGTTTGCGTCACTGTATATTTATCCCTCACAAAGGGCTTTGACCTATATTTATTGAACATCCTAGAAAATATCACATGAGGGAAGCAATGAGGGATAGTTTACAGACATCTTTAACAGAGTTTAACAAAGAGTTAAGTCACTGACTCCAACAGACCCAGATACCAGACAGCATTACAAATATCGTTAATAAAGCAAAGTCCATATATTGCATCCAACATTCATGAAAGATATTCATTTTATAGGACTTCTTTCAGACTGTATTTGCTGTTATCAGTAAGTAATTATTATAGCACTTACTTATGACTCTGGGTTGGGGCATGAAAGAGTTCATAGATAGCTTTGCCATCGCTCAGGTTGTAAAAGTCGATTACATGGGAAATCCAAGGCAAGTACATTGTTCTCTTAAAGGCAGGCTAAACAAGCCAGCTAAGTAAACAGTAGGATAGCAGTCTATGTGGCCTCAGGGGATATTGTTAACTCTTACTGTAAGGTCCAGCAAAAGTTCGGCCTCTTAGAATGTAAGAGATGTTTTCAACACAATCTTGCCTTGCCACACTTGGGCAAGGTGTACTCACCGAACCACATCTCTAATTTCCTTCTAAAACATGTATTAATATCATTTCACACAGCCAAAGCAAGCCATTTCTAATTGTCATTTCAAGCCGGTGTCACCACTAAAAGGAAGGTTTTGAAATACTATTCCTTACTGTGCAAACACTCAGGCTCTTGGGTAAGTTACTTCGCCTCTCTGCAGTTTCCTGATCCATATAACTACAGCTATAACAACAGTAACCTAATCATAGAGATCTCATGAGGAGTAAATAGTGTAACACATAGGAAGTTTTCAGAACCAGGAGTAGAACATAATAAGAGCAATGTGTAACTGTAATATGATGTGTAACTGTAACTTTAATATTATTATGATAGTCACCATTGCTATTATTAAATATAAGCCTATTGCATCTACTTTATATATTCTAAATTTGAGCATGTGTTTATATTGCACGATAGTCCAGTCGTTATGTGTTAGTGAGCTCTGACAATTATACTTGGCTTTTATTCTTTCTTTTTACATATTTTTGGGAATCTCATACTATGTATTTGATGATGTTTCTGTCCCTCAACTCCTCCCATAACCACTCCCATCTCCCTACCCACCTAATCCCATGTTTTCTCTCTCTCCTTTCTTTCTTTTTTTTTTTATTAACGAGTATTTCTTATATACATTTTGAGTGTTATTCCCTTTCCCGGTTTCCGGGCAAACATCCCCCTAATCCCTCCCCCCTCCCCTTCTTTATGGGTGTTCCCCTCCCCATCCTCCCCCCATTGCCACCCTCCCCCCAACAATCACGTTCACTGGGGGTTCAGTCTTAGCAAGACCCAGGACTTCCCCTTCCACTGGTGCTCTTACTAGGATATTCATTGCTACCTATGAGGTTGGAGCCCAGGGTCAGTCCATGTATAGTCTTTAGGTAGGGGCTTAGTCCCTGGAAGCTCTGGTTGCTTGGCATTGTTGTTCATAAGGGGTCTCGAGCCCCTTCAAGCTCTTCCAGTTCTTTCTCTGATTCCTTCAATGGGGTCTTATTCTCAGTTCAGTGGTTTGCTGCTGGCATTCGCCTCTGTATTTGCTGTATTCTGGCTGTGTCTCTCAGGAGAGATCTACATCCGGCTCCTGTCGGCCTGCACTTCTTTGCTTCATCCATCTTGTCTAATTGGATGGCTGTATATGTATGGGCCACATGTGGGGCAGGCTCTGAATGGGTGTTCCTTCTGTGTCTGTTTTAATCTTTGCCTCTCTATTCCCTGCCAAGGGTATTCTTGTTCCCCTTTTAAAGAAGGAGTGAAGCATTCACATTTTGATCATCCGTCTTGAGTTTCATTTGTTCTAGGCATCTAGGGTAATTCAAGCATTTGGGCTAATAGCCACTTATCAATGAGTACATACCATGTGTGTTTTTCTGTGATTGGGTTACCTCACTCAGGATGATATTTTCCAGTTCCAACCATTTGCCTACGAATTTCATAAAGTCATTGTTTTTGATAGCTGAGTAATATTCCATTGTATAGATGTACCACATTTTCTGTATCCATTCCTCTCTCTCTCCTTTCTAAACCCATCAAGTCCAATTTGTACACTTGATTTTTTACCCTCTTTGCAGCACAATAGGAACTTACTGTGAGATTTAAAAGGCCAATTTAAGGCTCATAATTCTTCCTGTTCAAGAACAAAGAAAATATTTAATTCTTTCTATTCCTAATTAGTGACATTTGTTCAATTTCTTTTCTTTTTTTTTTTTTTTTTTTCGGAGCTGGGGACCGAACCCAGGGCCTTGCGCTTCCTAGGCAAGCACTCTACCACTGAGCTAAATCCCCAACCCCCATTTTGTTCAATTTCTAATGGAAGAAATATAAGACCCAAAAGCTAGAGTGCCTTAAAAATAGAGTTCACTTTAGATCCTTCCAAATTCCTGGAGGGTAAACAAAAGTGCTGGTCCTAATGAGGATAATTACCAGAGCTAATCATAGGACACTACATTTGAAAAACGTTTGTTTTCCAAATATAAAATCCATAGTCTTGATCTTTGATGTTTTTCCATGTAAAAGAAGCACATTAATACTAACAAAGTCAACACTGCTTTAAGAATCAATATTCTTAGTGACGATATATACAGACAACGTAGTTAGTGATGGTAATTTTAGCGTTAACAACACTTGAGGGCAAGGAGTCAGAACCTCCAGCAGGTACCTGCAATTGGGTGGTAAACAAAAGATTGATGTGGAAGAAGAGGTGAGTGGTGGCATCTATACAATTACAAGCCGTTTATAGCCATGCCAGCCCATCCCCAGACACAAGCCATAAGCGCAGATAGCCCCTGGAGGAGTTATTTGTTCTAGGAAAGGTGAAGGAGATCAAAGAACACGGTGCAGTGTTGAGACAGGAGCACCACTGGCCCTTCTCCTTTATGCTCGAACAGGTCCAATGTGAGGCAAAATGCGAGACCTGGCAGTCAGCTTCAGCCTTCCTTTCTAGACCTCCCCCATTTTCCAGAGGCTCATTTACCTCGTCCCCATCCAGCACATGCTTCCTCTCAAAACTTCTTCCCAACGAAATTAAACAAGAACTCCGATCATCATCTGTTCTTTTAACGGATCCATGAATCCTCCAACTGCAAGTAGAACGGTAATTACAAACGACCACAGGGATGGGGGAGCATTCAAAGAAAGCGCAGTGTCAGAGAATGGGCTCAGGGGATCCAGTGTGCGACATGCTTCCTACAGTAAATGATGCATCTCACGCTTACCTGAAAATGGCTAAGAAGTTGGTTTTCTGTATCCTACTACAAATATCTAAGAAGTATGCAAGGTAATTTATATGCTGGCTAGCTCGATTCAGCCATTCTACATTAGTAGAGATATTTCAAATGATTGTTTCATTTCCATAAATATGTTGTTTTATTAGCCAATTAGATAGTAGTTCTTTTTTAATCAGCCATTTAATTCAAAGCAAGCTTTTTTCCAGGCAGTGCAGAGGATATTGGATTGCCTTGCTGAGTTTCTTCTTCATAGCTTCTAGATTTTATAAATCTCTTTGCAAACTACTCCTAAGCCTTTGCAGTCCTTTCCAGCAACTGATCTCTATCTCCCATAGACATCACACCCATCTGCTTTCACATTTATAAAAGAAGAAAGTCAAGCCACAGAGAATGTCTCTCTTCCAGGTCTTGAAAAGCTCTGAGAATCTTCTTGTTCTCTGGTTGATTTTTTTTTAATAAATTGTTTTTACAATTGCTGGTGACACCGTAAATAGTTATCAATAACTTCCATTTCTTTCTTGTGTTTTGAAATTAAAGTCTTACTGTATAGCCTATCATAAGTCTCTATCCTCCCACCTCAAAGACTCAAACCATTAATTTTCTATGAACTTGAAGCCATATCAGTTTGTCAGTATTGGGTTACTATATGACTGATTTGAGAATCCCTGTTATAAATATTATGAATACAGTTTGTTCTTTAAATGGAACAAAATAATTTAATACAATGTGTCCATGAAAATAGAGATGGGGCATTCCCTCAAACCTTGACAAGTTAGCTGCTTACACTTCCAGAGAGAGCTGTGGCTCCTGGGAGGCAGAGGGAGGAAGGAGGAGGGAAGAGGGATGAGGGAGAAGGGAGGAGGAAGATATTGTGAGTGAAAGTAGGCAAGTGGGGTAAATACATACTCAGTACTATATGCCAGCATCTGAAATCGACCTCGTGTGATTAGATTTCATCACTGCTAATGAGACAGTTGCCAAATTATTTCCTTCACATACAATTTCTTTGGAGAACAAGATATGCTGTTTTACACCTAAGAGAAAAGTACGTTAGAACAAAGGAATAGGTCTTATCACTAAAATACATACACAGTTGTCTTCTCTCTCAAAGAGCCAAGATATAAATAAGAAGCATTTGTATACATACTGCATAAATCATGTTCCTCTTACATTGTAAACAAACCACAGAAGGTCAGATCCCGCATGCATGAGTACACCTAATATCAGTATGGCATACTGCTGATTACAAAGATTACTATTGTTATAAACCCACCACGCAGTAATCATTGTTTAAACCTTCATTTCACGAATGAGGAAATTGCTAATGGGAGAGCAAAGGTAGTGGGCTCGCTCTTTCTGCATCCAGATCATATCCTCTTGATGTGAGCATTGCTGGAGGACTGGTCCTGCCGCACTGAGCATGCATGAGGGGCATTCTCTAGTAGGCAATCATCACTGTTGCCTACTACACAGTGACCCCACTCTCGGGTGAGACAACAGCTCAGGGACAACTCCACAGCAGCGTGCTTCCCTCTGATGTGACCTGGCGGCCAGGTTCATTACAAGCACTCACCTGGAAGCCTGCATCCTTTGGCTCAGTCTTTGTGCCTTCGACACTTTTGCTCTCACCACTCAGCCGCAGCTAAGCATGAGTCACATCTGTTCAGGTCCACTCTCCGTGTACCAGCTGTGGATCTTACCCCTCCCTTCCTGTGTGCCTACTGTTCCAACAGTTGACACTGAAGCTCCAGGGCTTTGAGGAGGGCCTGCCAAGGCCAGTGATAGCAGGACTGCAGTGCTTGTAAGAGCATATAAACCAGGTGGTTTTAGACATTCTATCTCATAATTCCTTACTCATCAAATCTCACCCTTCCTACACCCGTGTACCCACTCACATTGCCTCTACCACAGATATGGTAATGTTCCACTCACGTATCCATTCTGAGCAATGTGTAAATCTGAAATTCTAAGAATTGGTTTCTTAAGCATTTCTTAAGCATTTCTAGAGTGCTTAATATATGCTAGACACTGTTCTAGTGTATAGATTACAAATTATAGCCTGTTTGGTCCTCAATGGGGCACACCATCTCTCTCTCTCTCTCTCTCTCTCTCTCTCTCTCTCTCTCTCTCTCTCTCTCTCTCTCTCGGAGGAAATGATGCAGAGAGGTACCCATATAAGATCCCCTATTAAAAAACAGGAGACAGAGATTGGACTCAGTGAATCCACCCTCAGCACCCATGCCTCCTCTACTCACTACAAAGGGATTTCATATGGATGGATGGAAGGAAGACAGATGGTCAGATGGCAGTGTGGGAGAACTCTAGAATAAGTGTCATTAAAAGGATGAACCTGGAGTGATGTGAATATGAGGCAGACCCTCTGGCAAAAAATCAAATAATAAAAAAACATGGGGTTTTCAGGCTTCTCAATTTTCATGGTACCATGTTTTGTTTTGTTTTTTCCCCCAAGCTCTTCACACCAAAAATAGTCAATGTGGAGACATCTCTAGCCTTTGACCTTCCAGCAAAAAAGTATCTGTTTATGATCATATCTGATTGTCAACAAGCAGAAACTTTCATGGATTTACAAACATAGACAATTATCTGATGACGTTTTAATCATCTTTGTTCAATCTAGAACACCCAGACACTTTCCAAGGGTTGGTGAAAAGAAAAAGAAAATACTCAGAAGTTTTATATCTTGAATATCTATGACACCATGGTTTTGGTGGCGTTTTAGAGGTCTGTTTCTGATTTTTCTTAATTTAGTATTCCAGTCATGTGGCTGAGCGTTCTGAATAGCCTGCTCCACAAGCATCTGTGGGGCTTTTGTGTGGCAGCCCTACACACATCTCACTATTATGCACAGATCCTGATTTGCTTTATGATGACTTAGAAAGAAGTGGTAATGTTATGGCTGAAGAATTTGTTATAATATTAGAAATCTGGCTAGCCTCAAAAAAGGCCAATTGTTCGCCACCCTGCGTGGCAGCAGCTCCCTTCGTCCCAGAGTCACTTCTGAAGCATTTGACCATCTGGGTGGGCTCCTGGTAATAATTAAATTGCCATCTTCATTAAGTCCTAGGGGGACCCAGCGGGGAGGTTAGCAACTGCAATGCTTAGAGTAACATTTAACCATCACCCAAGAGGGTGACTTGAAGGGCGCTTTTGTGTTCTGTCCCTGTTCTGGCCTTAAAGCTAAAAACATCAGATGATAAAGCATCCTTTGAAAACTGAATAACTTACTGGGCTTTTGCTTACAGCAGGATGCTATTATTTTTTGACACTTCATTTCCACAATGAGGCAGTAGCGTTGGAACCACATTAAAGTCCACTTCAAATCCCAATAAGAATCAGGATTTGAATTCTTACCCATGAATCTCAGTTTGGGGAGGAAAGAAGGAAAAGATTGGAAAGAAAATAGTATTATGGGGAATACTGGACCCAGGCAAGATCAGTCCTATCAACAATTAGTCACGGACATGGGCTAAGGCAGTCTGTCCTACTCTTTACAATTGGCTACCCAAAGATGCTGAGACAGGGGGATCGCTGTCTCAGTTGAATCCCTTAGCAGAACCACCAGGATCCTACAGGTACTCTAAACCCAAAATAACATAGATGGCCCTGCTTAATCCTGGTGAATCACAATACAAAATGAAATAACTCTGAGAGGGATTTAGGGTGGGTGGGGGGTGTTAAACAGGAGGCTGGGGGATGGGAGTAACCAGTATGCAAGGTGAACCTATGTGAAAATAGAATATAGCAATGGTTTTTAAATACTACAAAGGTGTGCATTAGCGAAACAAAAGCAGTCTCATTTATTTTTTAAAACTAAGAGACCAGATATATTAAGCTGATTTTCTTAAAAATAATAAAGTTAAGGATATGATGCAAATGAATAATAGAAACTTGACACAAGTCCCAGTATTCAAGAAGCTGAGGCAGGAGGATCAAAAGTTTGAGACCAGCTTGAGCTTCCTAGAAAAAGTTTCAAGCCAACTTAGGCTACGGTAAAATCCTTTCTCAAAAAAAAAAAAAATAGATAAAGGAGAAAGAAGAGAGGAAGGGAAGGAAGGAAGCCAAACAAGAGAGCAAAGAAAGAACAAAGAAGCAATGTGTCCCGTCCTTGGAGGTGACTTCGGACGTCACGACAAATTCACACTTCCTGACACAGTTCCTCATCCAAAGTTTCTTCCCTTCACACACCTCAATCACATTATTTGTGTGACTATGAATCGTTGACAATGATCATTCATCATCCAGATAGCTTAAATGTTTTCAGTAGATCCTGTGTAAGACCAATGTTGGAATATGTTTGACATTATATTTATCATAAATGAGGTTCCTTGTATATGAAGATAATGATAAAATTGGTGATATTAAATACAAAATACAAAATATTAAATTACAAAATATTTTCAGGTCAGTAATGTTGGCATATCTTTATCTTCCATGATGTAATGTGGGAATAAATGTAAGAACCAAAAAAAAAAAAAAAAAGAATCCTGAGATGAAAGTCACTTAAAAATTAAATTATATTAAACTTTAAAAAGGCCTCAAGTCGTTTACTGGTGTTACTGGTTTTTAGTGCTTCCTGGAGGCCATGTGCTAAAAGCCTAGCCTCTAATGTACTGCTATTCACAACTATTTGAAGCATGGAAAAATGAGAAGTATCGGGTGTTTTTAAGACATGGAGTGCAGGGCATGTCATCAAAACATATTTTAAACCCTGGCTTCTTCTTTCCCTTTTACATTTCACATGAAAATGATGTTTGTTCTGTGGTAAGCAGAGGCAGCCCAGCCTAAATGTGTATCCATTGACATAGTCACAGCCATGTCAAGGACCAATGCCTCGGAGTTATGAGAAATCAGCAAATCCCACCCCCATCAGACTCAGAGGGATGACAAGCCTTCTTCTGGTCCTTGTGCCAGTATTGGGTGTATGTGCAAACATTAGAAACCTCAGCTTCCTCCTGTATGTTTACAGCCTGAGACTGCTCACCTACAGAGACCAGGCCTTCTGGGACGGCTGATTCCTCTTCCCCTCTGTGCTGTGCACCGTTGGTGCATCTCCATCAGAGAGTGTACAACCCTGAATGCTGTCTTCCCTTTCTGCATTCTCACACTGCACCAGTCGAGTTTCCAGGACCAAGCTATATGGGACATGGTATTGCTCCATTGCCCTTCCTACCACAATGCTCTATCTTACCACAAGCCCCAACAGAGCCAGCCAACATGGGTGAGGCCCTTAAAACTCTGAGCGGAAGTAAACCAATGTTCCCTGTAGATTCGCGATCTCAGGTGCGTACCACAGTAGATGAAGACAGTTACTGAACACATCTACAAATATGGATATTGAAGTTCAGAAGGTTTTAAAAGACCCATTCATGATCACACATGTAGAAAGGGCAGAAGATTCCAGACAGGTAAGCTATTTCTGCAATTCACTTTTATCACTGAAAAGTACTTCAAACTGAGGTCTTGCTTTCTGATTTAAAAGGGCGTTGAGTTCATCGCAAAACCAAAAACGTTTTTAAATGTTTCCTCTGGGCAACCATCTTACTCCATTGGGATGAAATAGCAGAGTTTTGCTCGAGCATTCAACCTGCAGTGCAGTTTCAAAAATCCTCAACTAGCTAAAGTGCTCAGTTGACAAAACTGACCAAACTTATGACACTTTCCATTACTTCTCCTAACTCCTGTGGCCTTCATTGCTAATATTTATCGATGAACCATACAGTGAGTTCCAAAGACTTGGTGACTCATTCCGTACCAAACACTGAAATACAGATCACCATCCCAGCATGCCTGCCGCACCACCTGTATGAACGCCACAAACCTTTCCTGAGGGATCTTATGCTCTTCGGGAATGAACCAATTGTTTCAAATATATCACATTCAGTGGTTGTTGTTTCAAAGAAATTCACCTTTCATCTTTAAAGTTGCCATCACTAGTGTACCTCAAAGAAACCAGTAACTGTGGACATATGCCATGTCTGTGGATTCATCAAACTGGATAATAAATACTGAAAGTGGAATGCATTTAATTTTGGGTTATCTGATCAAGAGTATCAGCAGACACATCTATTCTCCTGTAGACGGTGCCCTTAGGAAAATTACACTCAAGTGTGTAACAAATTTGCCTCCAATCATACCTTGATCAGTATCTTTAGACACTGGCAACAGTGAATCCTCAGCAAAGGGGTGAGGTCTCCTGGCTCCAGCAATCCGGAGTGCCACCTTCCGAGGCTTCAAAGGCTGCTATGTTCTGTTTAGAGTACCTGCCACCCGTACCAAGTGTGGCTTTCTTGAAGCCATCTGCTTTGCTTCTGAAATAGTTGGATTTCCTTACCAGCAAAGCTCGGGTGCTGGTTATCAAAATGGTGATCTAGTTTCGTTGGCTTCATAGATTCAGCTGATAGAATTCCTCATAACGCATTCCAGATTCTTAATCCCACCATAATTGTTGAGGTAAAACCATACTGTAAAATAAAAATCCTCACTATATTTCCTTGTTTTAACTTTCTTCTCTACACAGACCATTCTCATGGGGTGATTTTCTAATGAAAAATAATATATAACAATAGCTTTAATAACACAAAAGATGATTCAGGGCATGGTTCAGTCAATACAGTTCTTTAATGATTCTGATAATTTACCAATCAGTGTTGGTTTTTATGTTTGTTTGTTTGTTTGTTTGTTTGTGTTATTGTTTTGTTTACATACCTGTTACAATCCCAAGGGAGCAGTGTTCACATCAACCACAACTCAATATAAAAAGATCCATCAATCATCCAGATTAAGTCCCCATGATACAGATGTTTTTACAATGGTTGACAATTTCACAGTACATGATTTTATATTTACCCAGTAATTATACTTTATGAGGTATCATTTTACCTCTAATGCTGCTGCTTTCAACACAGCAACTGCTCTCTACACTGTGTGACTAGTCCATATAAGTATATTGTGGTGCCTACCCTGACACCTGCACCTATATTTGTTTGGGTTATATGTGATGGTTTGATGTGATGCTGTTGCCATGCTAGGTATGAGGGCATATCTGCATGTGGGTGGGCCCACCTGGACACCGATAGAGGAATCATGTCTCACTTCCTAAGGCCAGTGGAAGTATGTGTTTTCAAATGGTCTTGGGTGACCTCTGTGAAAGAGTTGGTCAACCTCAGAGGGTTGAGAGCCTCTGATGTGTTGGCACTTAAAATTTCCTTGAACTATTCACATAAACATGTAATATGGAAAGGCCTCCTCTGTCTTGAGGGCACAGTCTTCCAGTATATGAACTTACCACAGATGTCTTAAATAATCCTATGTTGATCAGAAACTAAGCTTTCTGCTGCTCCACCCTTACGAACAACACTATATTGAACAAATCTGTGACTATGTCCCCATACTCCTCTGAGAGAGTGACCTAGCGCAGGTGCTCAGGACACTTGACTGGTCAGAGGAATTGCATATATGTTGTTGTAACAGACACTACAAATCTCATTTTCTGAAAAGCCATCAGTATTCCTCCCAGAGTAGGAGGATATGCATTTTTTTTCAAACCTCTGGCCAAGTCATATGGAAATAACGGACACAAACAAAGTGTGTTGCTCACATGACAGCCAAAAGTAGTGCTGAAGGCCTTAGCCCAGATATCTGTGATTCACAGGAAGAGCAGGCATTTCTCAACTGATGATATGGCATTTGGGTTTCTGTCCTCTGACCTGCTCCTGGCATTTTCCTTTTTATATAGAATGTATTTTTCCCATCAGCATCCCAATATTCTGCATGTCGTAGAGCTTAAGCCTCCAGCTATATAACGAATTACACATGTATACCTTCTCCTAATCCTATTCTTGCCATTTATAACACATTTCTTTGTGGACAAAAATATATAAATTGTATGTGGTAAAATATATGTAAGATTTCAATCTCCCTCAGAATTCCAACAGTATGAAACTTTGAAGAAAACAACCTTCCTCTCCTTGGCCCAGCATCACTTTGTCCACCTCTTATTTGCTTGTTTGAAAACCTGATAGTTTCATTTCATCTGGAAATGGTTTGGCTTTTGGAAATGTTTCTTGAATTATTTTAAAACTCCACTCAGTCTATTGTCTCAGTTCCCACTTTCTGGTCCATCCAGCGGACTTGAATTGGCCCTATAAACTGACTCTCTCCTAATCTACCTTTTATTCCTCTTGTAAATGATTACAGAGGGACTATCAGTCTTGCCTTTCAATATTTCTTCTAGTTTAGAATTCTGACTTTTATTTAACTTTTTTGATGGGTGTTTTGTTCGTTTGCTTTAAGCAGAGTCTCACTGTACAGTCCAGGATGACCTAGAAATCACCGTAGAGCCTGGCTCACTACAAATTCATGAGCTTCCTGCCTGGGATTACATACCAGGCTAAGTCTGAAATTTGTTTTCATACTTTTAATTTCAGATTATCATCTCTCTTTTAAATGCTGTTTTTAAGTTTTTATCTTTTTTATACTTTCTACTTTTTTCAAGTTACTTGTGTCTCAATTTTTTCCTCTAGACTATAATTTTTATATCAGGGGCTCTTATATATCTAGGGATCCTCACTACTCACTCCCTTTAAAGGGGAGGGCTTGCAAATCTGCGCATGCATCTGTGCATGCGGTGTCATTGCAAAGCATTCCAGCTGCACCATTGTCTCACTTCTCCAGGTCTTTTCTGGATTGGGTAATTGCTGACAAATTGCAGCCCTAACCAAGCATGCTGACACCTTCCATGGTGGGGACAGACGGACATGTGTGGGGGTGGGGGAGTGCAACTGTAGGTGAATCGGGGGTTAAAGTCCACTTCACACCCTCTTTTTAATATGGTGCCTCCCTCTCACCTATACTTGGTCCCCATGTCCCATTCCATTATGCATGTCAGGCAACAAGATTTCATCCATTGCTGGAAGGAGACAAAGCATCTTCTTCTGCAGTAGGGCAGGATTAAAGGACCCAAAAACCTCCAACTAATTCATACACAGGAATCAGTTCCCTGTGCCCAGTCTGGACTTCTCTTTCATCCCCAATTCCAATGGCACCTTGTGCTACCAAATATGGAGGCATGACGCTCCCCCGGATGTCTGGCTGAGTCTTCACCTTCTCTGCTGTCAGCTTGCAATTTGGCTCTCTGGTTGCTAGGTCAGTGAACCCTCATCTTCCTACTTCCCAGATCCTCAAATGTTGTTACTGTTGTTTTTCTTCCAGGTCTGTAAGTCTCCTCCGTGTGAGACCACAGCCTCCACAAGTCATTTTCCTGGAATTAAAGCGGGGATTTTTCAAGAGAATGTTGGCTAATGGATATGTCTCATGTGCCCACTTTAGGTAGAAGCTTCTCAGTATTGAATTTAAAGTTCGAATTTAAACATGTTTGCCTGTTTAAACATGGTATCCAATGTTCATGACTGTGATGTGTCTGTACTATCGTCTCACCACCACCACAACATCTACACAGAAGAACAGAACAAAAGTGGAGAAAGACAAAAAGATTAACACCTTAGCAAATTCCTTCGGCATTTCCCTTTATCTCTCATGTTGACATTATTCGGAATCAAGTTTTAGACTTATCATGATACAGTAACTCTGCTTACTGACTGACAGTAAGGATGTCCCTTCATGTCACTCTCTCTTCCTGCCGTGCAACAAATATCTGACTATTCTGTATACTTGCAGAATTGTTATAGGACCCTGTCCTCATGCAGTTGCATAATCATGGTGGAAACAGGCTGAGTGTGTCTCTAAACCAGTTAGGATAGTTATATTCCCTCTCTAAAATGAACCACAGTAAAGGGAGAAGAGTGTTATTTTAAATAATATGGCTTTTTATGGAATTACATCTGTGCAAAGACCTACATTGTGTAACAAGGCAAGCTGTGCATGCTAAGTTGTCAGCTGTGAGCACCACTCTTCCTCGATCCTTCCCTCACTCTGTGTACCTCTGAGCCAGGAAATCCACATTTGCAGGCTTCTTTTTGCTCATGTGACAACACTCGTAAGAGGTAGAATGCAGAAGGAAGAAACAGGCTTGTACCACTGACATCCGCCGACCTTACTCTGTACCCTATCACCCAAAAGAAGGTGGTGGTTTAGAAGGATAGCGTGACCTACAGGAAACCCAGTTAAAGCCACATCTGGTAAAAGCATCTTGTCAGACAAGGGTGCTAGCCTACAAGCTGTCAGCTATGTTCCTAAACACTAGCCAATAAAAGATGTCCCTGCTCTAGTTAGAATATTGTGACTAGACAACAGAATGTGCTCATGAGTTGAGGATAGAAGCCCTTCTCCCCTTAACTTTTTAACACTCATGAGTAGTTCATTGCTCTCTCTATAGCTTTAGAATTGGTAGGACAGTGGGACTCCATGCTGAGGAAGAAGCTGGTTCACCCGGAAAAAGACAAGTATTCCATTACAGAAAATTGCCGCTGGTCACCTGGTCATTTAAGTTACCTCACACCCATCAAGCAATCATCAAAGTACAGTATTAGTCTCCAGACTAATGCATTTTAATTATCAAAGTACATTAGGGACACTACTGAGCAAAGGGACAAAAAACTAGACCCTGGGAGTGTTTGCTAGAGCATGTTCTACTTTATCTATGTGCTATAATAAGGGCAATTTCACCTTGATTTAGAATCTGATCACTCAAACCCTAAAGAAGCAAAACACAATCAAGAGAGCCCAGACATCTCAACAAAGACAGTCCAATCATCTCACCAGAAAAAGATATGTTCACTTGCTGAGCTTCTAGACAAAGGTGAAGAACATAGAGGAAAACAGTTGGACACTCCAATTTCAGCCTCCTGAGCAGGTAACAAAGTAAGAGCAAGAAGAGGTCCAGATTTCCTTTCTATTGTGTTTGGCTGTTAGGATTAAAATGAGAGCTTTTGTTTAAAGTACCATGGCAGAAAATAATGGATGTGGAGAAGGCCATTCTAAAGTATGAAGACAAGAACGATATGATGAGAGAGAGAAAGAGAGTGGGGACAGAGAAGCAGAATCAAAAGGGCACTGTTAGTACCTAGAAAACATGGAGAGACATAAGTAGAGATAGAGACCCCCTTCACAGTGTTACTGATACATCCCCATGAGAACACAGAATGAGACAATGGATTTACCAAGTTAGCAATCACTAAGGACAAACGAAAGGGCCATTTAAATGGAGTGTTTATTTTTAAATATTACTAATTGTAAATACGATTCAATAAATATTGATCCATTAAAAATAAATTAACATGAGTTATATCAAGAATAGAAAGAATAAAGAATATTAATATATTTTCTAGTAATGTTTGTTAAAGATGGAATCATGGGAGATTCTTCTCCGGTTCCAAGAATAATTCAAGATGGGTACCGTGTTACGGATGAATTTCTTCAGCATGAGGATATTGTACTTTAGTAGTCTTTAGGGAATAATGTGGTAAAGAAAAGATAACAATACATGAGAAATAAAGAGCTCTTCAGAGGGAGTCCTGGAGTAGGACAGTCTGGTGCCTAAGTGAAGACATGTTTGGCTTCGAGGCTACTTCCTCACACCCTTTGTAAGAAAAGTCATGAGTGCAGAAGGAGTGGGGGTGGGGGTGAGGGGCAGTCTGGACCATCCAAAGATATCTCTATTCACCTTTTATTTTCAACCACAGTGGACACAAATAAAACACCTAAGCAAGAAGGATGGGTTGAAGAGATCCAAAGTTTACAGAGGATGAAAAACGTTTTAAACACACATCAGCAAAATGGAAAGGAACTTTATCAGGGGTGTATATTAGAACTACTGAGCAATATGTGTGAAATTTTTCACTGTGGCGTCAATCTGGTTGTAAGATGATGTTCACCTTACTGTGTTTTGCTGCTTCAACATGAACATAACGAAATTGGAAAGTTAACTGAGTTTTATTTTGTTTTTCAGAAAGAACATAAAAAGCTTGAATGAAATGGAAGTTCAGATGGTAGAAGAGTGTGACCGCTGCGGTGAGAAGACCGGTGAGCTCTGCACGGCCATCTCAACACAAAGGCGGGAATCAAAACACCAAACACCAAAAGCACCAATGTTAAAAGACACAGGTTAAATATCATGAAAATGCCAAACTCTCAGAGGACACCATCAACAGGAAGGACATGTTTGCAGGCCACATCTAGACTCCTATGAACCCTGTCAACTCAATGACAAATGGCAAACAACTGGATTTTTAAAATGGGCAAAGGACTATAAATAACCATTTTTCACATGGTGGTGATATGCAAATGATATGCAAATGGAAATAGATACACAAAAAGATGATTAACATCATCAGTCATCACCAAAGTGCAAACTAAGACCACGAGAGAACTGCTCAAACACACTTAACTATAACTGTTGCAGAGAAACACACCGGTGTTGTCAAATAGGCAGATAAATTGGCACCAAGATTGTAAATTAATTGGTCACTGCAGAAAGCAATTTGGCAGCTCTTCAAAAGTTGAAACGGAGGCATTTCTGACCCAACCACTCCATTCCTGTATGTATCCAAAAGGGCTTTCAGCAGGCTCTCAAGTACTTGCCAGGTGTTCAAAATGGCATTGCTCACACCATTGTTTAATGGCTGTAGATTTCAAGTATTAATGGGAAGTTTCTGGCTTCATGAAACAGTAATGCAAATAGACTTAACAACACTAAACAATACACTTCAAAGCTAAAATGTAAATTTTACAAAAAGTTAAGAAGGGTTGAAGGCCCATATACTGTTTTAATTCCCCATGTTTAAACTGCTTCCTCATTTCAAGAAGCGTCCTAATAGCAAATGCTTCATTTCAACACACATTTGTTTCCCTTCACTAAGCCCTTTTGCACACTGTATCACTTGAATGAAGAAATGGCATTACTACTGTTGTCATTGCATTAACTTCCCTGAGTTCCCAATACTGAGAATGCTATTGTGCACTCTTCTAGAAAGGAAAAATAAAGACTCTGTGTTCATTTGTCTCTTGGCCAAACCATCCTTTTGTACCTGCATAGGCTCTAACTCATTTCTATCACACATGTGTTGTCTTCTCCGCCACTGTCTCATACCACATATGGGTTCCACAAGGAACCAGGTGCTAATGTCTGTGACCTAGTATCAGTCATGGTGACGATGTTGCACCCAAACTGCCAATTTATTTTTAGGTTAGGGGTGGTAAAAACAGCATTAATTGTTCCATGAATGCTGGAGTAGATCTTTAACTTAACTTTAGGGATCTGTTGGTACAGCAGGGATAATACACCATCCTGAGATCAAAAGCTCAGAAGTAATTCCAACAGTCTCTTTAAGCCATAAATATGTATCTAGCAGAACAGCATCAATTTGGTCCCAGTTCATCTGAGATCATTAAACCAGGCCATATGTAGCTCTTCTGTTGCTTGCCTGTGCCTCTTGGCAATTAAGGAAAACACACTTGACCCTTGAGAGTTTCATTAGGAAAATGTTGCTTCCAGCTGCTACTTGTTGTTGTCAGAACAACCTATCCTATTGGTCTCTCCAGCCAAAACCAGACTACAGAATCACACACACACACACACACACACACACACACACACACACACACACACACACACACAGCGCCACC
This sequence comes from Rattus norvegicus, assembly GCF_021556685.1. NCBI lineage: Eukaryota > Metazoa > Chordata > Mammalia > Rodentia > Muridae > Rattus > Rattus norvegicus. Next base: position 44,516,384 of record NC_141535.1, read on the forward strand.
TCTCTCCGTCTAAGCCAAATTAAACATCACTTTTCCTTACCATGAAGGTTCTACAGTCTTGCTAAGACATAGGAGAGTTAGGCCCTGAATACCTTCATAAAGATCGCATCTGTCAAAATGCATGCATACTTGGAAAGAGTCTCCTCGGTTACCAAACTGGGCCTATAGATCGTTACAATCTAGATTAAGAGATCAGTAGTCAACCCAGGAGGATTGGCTAATATCAGCAGTTAGGGCAAGTCATTATAAAGGCTAAGCCCTTTCAGGATCCCAGCCCTATCTTCCCATCCTCCCATCTCATTATCTCTAACTCCTATCTTTAAAGAGTTTGATAGGTATGAATACAACAATGATTGGCCCCAGTGTTTCTGCCATACTCAGTGTAGGAAACAGTGGCCATGGAGACCCTTGTTAGAAAGCTGGCTGGTGAGTCCTTATCATGTCCCTGAAACACAGAGGCTGCCATCTTCAGAGACTCCGGATTCCTGTATAGACTCAAACTGCTCTACAGTAACACAGTTTAGACTAGCACAAAGGTGAACGCAGGTGTGCCTCTCCTCATTCAGTAAATGAGAACAGCCTGGAATAAGGTCGGCAGTGCCTAAGTTTGTCTCGGAGTTACCACTCTTCCGGGTTATGATAGTCCTACAGGCCGATGAGTTCATTCATGACAGGATTAACTAGGCCTAAGGATTAAGTAGGATTGACTAAGGTCACTTCAGAAAACATGCTTCATCGTGGTGCCATCATCTTACGACCTTCCCATAGGACACCCCACTGGAGAATAGAGTGCCGTGTCATCACAAATCAGAATCTCCTGTCGGACTTTGTTAGTGGGGAGGAAGAGGTGGTGCTTAGGAACTCTTGGAATGAAAAACCAGAGGAAGACAAGAACAGCTATTGCTCAGGGTTTTGACAGTTTCGTGTGTTCGTGTGTGTGTGTGTGTGTGTGTGTGTCTGTGTGTGTGATACATACCAATTGCACTCATCTTCTATCTTCTTACTGCCCCCATGGCTACCAACCTAACACACCCTTCCTCCATACAAGTCCCACTCCCACTTTCATGTCATTTGTGTGTGTGTGTGTGTGTGTGTGTGTGTGTGTGTTGTGTCCCCCTAGTCCCAACCAGGCCCATCCACTTGAGCATGGCCGTTAAGTTCTCAGCAAGAGCTAGGAAGATAACAGCAGCTCTGTGTAAGCCTTGTGTTCCTGGGACTTGGAGTCCTTTTTCTATGAAAACTAATATGTTCACGTTTTCCATTAGGTCACCACCTCCTCTCCAAACAGCTTATGTCTGTGTGTGGCCAACTTTGGCTGAGCAGGACCTCCTGGGTGGGACACACTCTCTCCAGCCATCCCAAGAGAAGGATTAACATAGCCTGCAATAGGGAAGTTGGAGGCACACAGAAATTCCAGTGCCCCTCCCATGACAGCAACTCAGCCTACATGAGGGTACATAAGCTCTGCTGGAGATCATCTTTCAGCAAGAGAACAGGCCCACTGTTGTCCAGAGAACTCCCCACCCCACCCTCTGATTCCAACTCAGTGATTGATTCCAAGAAGGTCTATTAGGATAATGAATATTTCATTGACCCTTCAGTGTGGTACCTTATAAAAAAGAAAACATGCTTTGCCTCCAAAAGTGGAACCAATAAATTTTACATAAGAATTGGCTAGCCACTTATCGCCATGTCTGTTTATTTCCCCTCTGTGATGAGCAGAGTAATACCCCACCCCTAGCCAGAGTGTTCGCTTCTCTCAATACCTGGCATTTATCAATAAGTTTTCATACAAAAGAAAACCTGGATCTTACAGGTGAGGTTACAAGGCTTGGAATGGAGAGATTCTACTGGATTACCAGAGAAGATCAGATGTAATTACAAAAGGGAGGCAAAAAAGTCAAAAGTCAAGAAAAAATGGAGAAGTAACTATGTTTGAACTAAGGTTAAAACAATGAATTATCTAAGACAATGGAAGAAGAAACCGTAAGCCAAGAAGCAAAGACAGTCTCAAGTGACCAGAAAAAGCAAGAAAGCAGATTTCTCAAGAAGTCTCTTGAAGGAATTCAATAACACTGACTCCTTAATTTTAGACCTCTGACCTCCAGAACTCTTGGGGAACATAACTGTATTAGTTTAAGCCAATAAATGTGTGGTGATTTGTTAGAGCAGCATAAGGAAGCTAACACACTCTCTCTTGCTCAACCTAATGGAGCTGACACCAACAAGCTGTTTGGCAGGACCCTCTGCCGCTGGCTTCCACTCTACAAAGCAATGAGAAGCACTGAAAAGACATTTGAAGTCAAGGGCAAGAGAGAAACCTGGGTATTAATGGCCACTTCCCTGCTTGGACAAAGTTTTCATCAGTGACTGCCCTTCATGGTCTCTGTTCCCACACATGCTGTGAACCACCTCTGCCTTGCTCTCCTCCTCCAGCCTGGCATTGACTTCCTGTATCTGCAACTCTTGTCCTCTGCTTGTTCTAAATCGAGTATACTAAAACCATTTTCTTAATGTGCCTGAGACAGATGGGTGTGGTGGCTCACACCTGTAATCCCAGCATTGAGTCCGGGCATTTCCTGGGATTTCAAGGCCAGCTTGGAGTAATATCATTAAGTAGCAGACCAGCCAGGGCTACAAAGAAAGATTCTATCTGAAGAGACCAAAATTTAAAAATGAATTAAAAAGGAAGGAAGGAAGAAACAAAGAAAGAAAGAACGAAAGAAAGAGGTAAGGAGGGAGGGAGGGAGAGAGGGAGGGAGGGAGGGGGAAGGAAGGAAAGAAGGAAAGAAGGAAGGAAGGAAGGGAGGAAGGAAGGAAGGAAGGAAAGAAGGAAGGAAGGAAGAAACAAAGAAAGAAAGAACAAAAGAAAGAGGTAAGGAGGGAGGGAGGGAGAGAGGGAGGGAGGGGGGAAGGAAGGAAGGAAGGAAAGAAGGAAGGAAGGAAGGAAAGAAGGAAGGAAGGAAAGAAGGAAGGAAGGAAGGAAAGAAGGAAGGAAGGAAGGAAGAAACAAAGAAACAAAGAAAGGAACAAAAAAAACAAAGGAAAGAAGATCTGACTTGAATTGTTTTCTTGGCTTGGCTTGCAAGGACTAGTCAAATTTCTGACAGTTGACCTGCATTTCCAGCCGTGGGATTACTGAAATGGGGCTGTGTTTAGCATCCACCCCCACCCCTTTCACTCTCTCAGGAAAGTAATATTAATGGCATTCCAGGAGATCAGGGATCTTATCCCATCTTTCATGCTCTGATCTTGTCAGCATAATGAATTGGATAACTTCATGAGGGTGGCTAATGTTCAATTTGGTTAGTTTATGCAAATTGGTGTCTTTCAGGTGTGAGTCAGTCAGACTTGCTGCGACCTAGTGACCTAGAAAAAAAATGAGAGTGACAACTCTAAGAAAAGATTTCCTTTCTTTTTTTTTCAACAGCCTAAGTCTCATTGGTAAATCAAAACCCATCGTCATTGGTGTTTGACTGCAAGACTATTCTGGGTAGTTTTAGTTAACTTTCTTTCTGAAGCCGAGGAAATTAATATTTAATTTCAGATGTTGCTGAGTAGGAACATCCTTTGGGCCAATAAGACAAACTATTCATTCTCAAGCATTATCTTTTTCTGTATCCCAGTGAATAGCAGTCTTTTGTTGTCTTTGGCCATTTAGCATTGGCCCTTATAAATAAAATTTCAGCATCCAAACCTTTCTTAATGTCATCAGTTTTCTAGGGATGACACTGTAACAGGGCCCGGGACCTTAACACAACTGATTCCATGATAGAAGTGCCACTCAGGTTGCAAAACTCAACATGTATATAGTACCATCTGCCAAAAAGAAAGACCTAATCCATCAAAGTCCATAGTTATGAGAAAGTTCCTAGATGTACTAACCTTGCTTTTGATCTTCTGTACTTCTGCTTCGGGCTAACTTGTTATATTCTTGTTAACTGAAGTATGTTGACCCAGGACATGATTTTTTTGTGCTTAAAAGCTCACCCTGAGAAAAGCTTGGCGCTATGCTGGGAGCCCGAACACCCAGTGGAGTTGCTGGGCATCTAATAAAGACTTTCTATTGGCTTAAACTCATGTCTAAGCAATCTTCTCTAGTGAATTCCCCACAACATGACAATACCATGACTGCACAGCCCAGGCAACAGAGATTCATTTCTGAAACTAGAAACCCCAAATCAAGGAGTCTCTAAGATTGGTTCCCTCTGATGCCAGGAGGAGGCTCAGTTCTCTTCTTCTTTGTCATGTTGAGCAATCTTGCTGATTGCTTGTCTTGGAGAAGTATCACCCCAATGTATCCACCTTGATCGTTCCATGGAGTCTCTATGTACTTCTCACATATACCTCTTTATAAGAGTGGGCATTCTAGATTGGAGCCAATTTTAATGACCTCTTTTAATGTAATGACCTCCATAAAAGCCTTATGTCTAAGTTGGGTCACAGTCTAACATGTTGGAGCTTAGATTTCAGCATGTGAGTTGGGACAGAAGAGAAAACACAATTCAATCCCCTGTCCCTACTCTCCAAGAAAGGTATTGATGGGCACATTTTTAATTCTGGCAGAATAAGTTTATGGTCTTCCACTTTCCATGCACTCCATTTCTCTTCCTACTAATGCCAGAAACAAAAGTAATTTGACCTCTCTGTAACAAATGCATGATATCTGATTTATTTTGGCCCATAATTTCAGAGGTTTCAGTCCACAGTCAGTCAGCTACATTGCTTGAGGCAGATCATTAAGGCTGAAAGAGATGGAGTATGGCAAATTCCTTTCCTTTCACCCAGGCCCAAATTTGAACAGAAAAGCAATTTACTTTGGTTATTTATCAATAGATTTTCACTTCTCATTCTTTCCTTATTTTTATTCACTCTCTCCAGGCTTACTGAAGAAAAATTGATTTTATAATATTAATATAAAAAGAAATTTTATATTACTGTTAGTAACAAGTTCAGTAACAACACACCGTGTGAAGCAATGATGGTTGTAGGTATAGTCAATGTGAAGCCAGAGATGTGTCCTGTGTCCTAGGTGATGATTTGTCATAGAGATTAACATGCAATGGCCCACTGGAAAAACATCTCTATATCATTCGTCTCTGTGAAAAATACAATCACAAAAGCATGCAAAGAATCCCTTCCAAGGGCACTCAGAGATAACTGAAAGCTGGGTTTCTTATTTTCAGAAGAAATTGATCGCATTTCGAAACAGTAAGCAAATAGCAAGTGTTGGCTTCATTTCATGAAGAAATTATGTACCATTTTCTTTAACCTTTACAAACTCATGTTCAACTGAAGACGTGCAGTTTATATAATGCATTAAAGAATGCGTGTAGTACTTGAACAAATGGGCTCTGATTAAACTAACCGAGGCCAATTTTCTGGAATTGTGAGATACAAGAGGCATAACTGAGGGAGAAAAAAAAACCCTCATTTTAGAACAAAGTGCAGAGGTCAGGGTATTATTCCTCCATGTGCACATTTTTAGCTGTCCACTCAAAAATCAAGTATGCAGTTACATGACTCACCGATCTGACCTCCTAACCCAGCTTTATTAAATGGGCAGTGCGACCTGTCTTTCATTGTCTCTTCCAACCACAGCGTGTAAAGTCATTTTCCATATCCATCACTCCTCAACATCATGAGTACATACTTTACTGTTTCTACACTACGGCCATCACTACTCGATACGTCTATCATACCGAAGTACAGCAAACATTTGTCATGCGTGATAATAATCACCAGCAAAGTTCAGAGGAACAAATACTCCCCTTGAGAAGCTTCAAACTCTTATTAACCACACAGTAAACGTTAGTCGATTATTACCCTCAACTAGGAAAGGAAAGACTTTGGTACTGTCTCCGGGTAGGGAAATAGCAAAGCCCGGGCCTCTTGGCAGTCTATGCCTTGTGTCTTTGTTGCATATTTAGTCACTCTGAAGGATGAAATATTTCAAAGTTTGGCAAAGAAGTCTTTCCTTCCTTTTCTAATTTCCCACAGATTTTTATAAACTTTGGCTTTTGAACATACAAATGCATACAAAGCTAAAATTAATAGACAGAAGCAACTTTATACTCCAGCCATAGCCTAAACTGCAGTTAAAATCACTGAGCCAAGATGAAAATTATAAGGCAGAACAAAGGATATTTGAGTTCCATAAGTCTGGAAGAAAATTGGTATTAATAGCTACAGTCTACATCTTCATGGGAACCAAGCAGAAGCAGAGGCATGTCATTTCTCTGACTTCCCCTATGCCTCACTGCCTCAGCTTGCACATCGTTCTCCTCCTTGCTGCTCAAGTAAGCACATTATCTTTCCAGAACTTTATCTCATGCTAACCTTGAAACTCAACAACGTCTTTGAATCTGAGAGGTTTCTTTGTATTGAAAAATCATCAGGGTAATAAAATAAAGCTGAAGGGAGCATTCCAGTCAGACTCCCCAGGTCTGGTCTCAGAATCACCACACTGACTATAAGCTGTGTCTGATGATACTGCCTTTGTTATAAGCAGATGAAACAGTACATTGGCATTTCTCAAATGTTTTATGATTCTATTTCTTTGAAGCCCAATCTATCTGAAACATAGAAAAATAATCGTTTGAGTAATTAATGAGATGAGTTTTAAAGGTTTGGGTGGGATAACCAAAATAGCAAGTGATAAATATGGCAAGACTATGTTTATCTAACTTTATTATTTTTTATTTAAATTCTTTAGTTTTCAAGAATGTTATGCGTGAGTACTGTGTTTACATCATTTTTGTGTCTCTCCCTGCAAATATTTCTCTCACTCACCTTCAAATTTATGACCTCTTCTACCATTATTATTGGTGTATGTGTGTGGTTTTGTTGTTGTTTTGTGCGCACACACACACACACACACACACACACTCACACACACACTTAGAACTGTTCACTTAGGATTAAATAATCTTTCAGGAGCCTCATCTCTGGAGAAAACTGTTTCTCCCTCTCTCAGCAGCCATTTATTGCCCATACCTCTGGGAATCTTACTGAAATGCAACTGACAGAGAGGGGGGCAGGGGGAGAGAGAGAGTTGAACAGGGGTCTGCAGGTAAATCTTATTATAATATCTCTGTTTTGAGTAAGAAAAGTAGAAGGCAAACTTCATGGGTGGTAGGAAAACAGATGTACAAAGACAAGTAGTAACTGACATAAAGACAGGCATTCCAAATGGAAACAAGAATGATTAAAAACAATTAACTAAAATTTTTGGACCAGTAAATGCCAATAAAAGTAGTTCTGTTCATCTGGAGAACAAGATCCGTGAAGACCTCAGTTACCACATTGAACCTTAATTTGAGAAGAAAAGAAATACAAAACCTTGAAAGGTATTGGCCATTCCTGAGCATAAGTAAACCAGGATGCAAACACCATGGTACCACATCTATATGTAGATCGAAGTTAGGCCTAAACTAGGCTTGCTGGAGCTCTAGGCTAGAGACCCAAGGCCGAGAGTGATCATCAAGGCATGAGTGACTCCAGAGTGACCTTTACTTTGCCTCCAGTTGACCAAGAGTAGGACATTCCTTTAAGGTGTTCTTATGGTTAGTCACTTTCTAGTATGTTTACAGTCATTTCAAAGAACATCATCTGGGAAACAGCTATACACAATGAGATGATAAGAGGACTAGTTGCCAATCACAAGTATGGTCAGTTCTCTGCATCCATGCACACCACCAGAAATTCAGACTTGTTGCTCGCTCAACCATATTTTCTCTAAGAAACATTCCCAGTTCCTGACACAGCACACTACCAAGTTCAAAGCAGGAAAGCAAACAAGCTTATCTTCAGAGAATCAACTCAAGGACACTTGCTCTTTCCTTGGGGGGGTTGTATTAATGCAGCAAAATGGATTATGCTCTCCAAAGAAAGAAATCACCAGTGTGGTGTTCAGTGGATGGACAGACAGATGCTTGCATGCATGCATGGATAGATGGATGGATGGATGGATGGATGGATGGATGGATGGATGGATGGATGGATGGACGGACGGATGGACAGATGGATGGACGGAAGGATGGACGGATGGACGGATGGATGGATGGATGGATGGATGGATGGATGGATGGATGGATGGACAGATGGATGGACAGATGGACGGACAGATGGACGGATGGACGGACGGACGGATGGATGGATGGATGGATGGATGGACGGACGGACGGACGGACGGATGGATGGATGGATGGACGGATGGACAGATGGACGGACAGATGGATGGACAGATGGACGGATGGACGGACGGATGGACAGATGGACAGACGGACGGATGGACGGACGGACGGATGGATGGATGGATGATACTTATCCATCACTCCAGGCTTAGTATAGAGCCAGTTCTACTAACATATTCCTCCCACTCTGCTCTATGTGAAATCTGTGTCTTCCAGCGTCCTGCTGGCCCTCCCAGCATTCCTACTGCTGTGGCTTCTGCACAGAAATATTTCCATGTATAAACCTTGAAGTTTCTAAAATCTCCCAGAAGGAAACTGCCCCTCTCTCCACTCTTTGGTTTTCTTCTCCATGATATCCTTGCTGCCTAAGTGGTCATATCTTGCACAGCAAACCCAAAGACAATATTGTTCTATTCACAGATGATTTTTCCTAGTTCACAGTAAGGCAGGCTTCTCAAACACAGGCCTGCGAGCACTCACAGCTCCAAGCTTTTCTCTTTTCCTGAGAGGTGCTAGGCTGGCTTGGATAAGGAAAGTCAACAAGATGTGTATGTGCCTTGCAAGTTTGCTCAAGATAACAACAAAGAAACTCCTGTTTCACACTCAAGGAAGCAAGAGAATTATAAAGTAGGTGGGAAGGACCAAAGACCACTCAACACATACACACACACACACACACACACACACACACACACACACACATACACACACAGAAGGCAGATAGAGGACAAAGGAACAAAATACTAAATCAGCAATATTCAAGATGCTGTCTAAAGCCTCAAATGCACATAGAATAACTTTTTAATTGTAGCTCACGTGCACTTAGACATTTCTTTCTCGGAAACAGCAGGCACAGCAGCCTCGTGGATCCCACACGCTCCACTGTGTACAGTACTTCTGTCACAGCTGACAAGCATAAATAGGCCTAAAATAGCCCTACGGCTTTTATTCCCTTTATTGCAAGTAAACACAGCCCACTGCCACTGCAGCTTAAGGCATTCTCAGCTCCAGTGCTGACTCACGAAAGACCACTTAACTTCTGTTCCTTAGTGTGTGCCTGGATGAAAGGGAACAATACCAGCTCACACACTAGGTCATAGCTGCATTTATTAAGCACCCACTCTGCAGAACTGCATTTGTAGGCAATGTATAGAATTCTCTGGAGGTGGGGCTACAGTTTTTATTAGTGTTCTAAATTATCATGAATTTGATGGGTTTTATAATAGTCTTATACAGACTTTTTTACTCATCCAGCCCCTGAACCCTGTCTCTGCTGCTTTCCCCATAACCAATCTTCTGCTTTCAGGTCACGTGTATTCCATTTCCCTCTTTTCTCCTATCACTTAAGATCTCTTCTGCTCGCATGGCCTCCTTTCCAGTTTTAAAACACACATATACACATATACACATACACACATACACACATACCTACACACATATATACATACACACATATGCACATGCACACATGCATATACACACACACTTAAAACTAGGTTCTGTGCATGAGAGAAAACACCTGTCTTTCTGAACCTTGCTTCTTTCACTAAACATGATTTCCAGTTCCATCAGTTGTCTTGCAATTATTATTTTTCTTTGTGGAGGAATAAGATAGCATTGCACTTGTGTATCATATTTTCTTTATCCATTCAGCTATTGAAGAATAGCTAAGCTCCTTTCATTTCTTAGCCATTATTAATTGTATAGCAATATAGAAGAATGTGTCAGTACCCCTAGGGTAGGACTTGACTACTTAACTCAGCTACACCTTATTCAATCCTCTTGTGCCAACTCAACAGCATGGTTTTATCACCCCAGCCACTGTACAGAGGAGTAAACCAAAATGCAAATCTAGATCATTCTCTGAGAAACATCATGAATGATGAAGCAAAGACTTAACTGAGACTGATCTAGGTACAAGATTTAATTGCCCTGCTTCCTTCTGTGAAGATAAGTGATGGACATGTTCCTAGCTAACCATACTTCTGGGTAAAGGATTTTCACAGTGATAAACAATAGGTATGGAACCCACATGCACACTTGAGCTCCTACTCCCTTACAGGATATCTCTAACCTACCCTCGAATCTTACTCTTCTGAGCACCACAATGATAAATGTTGACAGCATTTTTCTCTTCTCCCAACTTTCACAAGGCCTATTGAACTGCCTCTCTATGATCACCATACACATTTTTAACACTTAAGGGGGTATAGAATGTATAAATCAAGACCTGGTCCCTTCCCTTTTTCACAGGTTAATCTGGAAAGGAAGCTGACCATAATGTAAAACTTGAGGCAAGTATTAACATCCCCAGAACAAAACAGAAAACTGCTGTCTCAGCACTACCATCTCTAAGTCAAGTTGACAGTTTTACAGTCACTTTAGTTTTAGGAACCATTGAAACATAGCTCTTAATTACTTTCAAAGATGCTTTCACCTGCTCTTGGGACCCTTCTCCTCCTACTGGGCTGTCTTGCCCAGCTTTGTTATGATTATATCTTGTAATGTCATGTGCATTCGATATCTCTAGGAGATGTTCCTCTCTGAAGAAAGACAGAAGAGGAGTGAATGGGGGAGTGCAATGGTAGGATTAGAGGGAGGGGAAACTTCAGTTAGGAAGAAAAAGCAAGGAAAGCATTTTTAAAAGATGTTTTATCTAATAAACTGAATAAAATCGCATGGCTTCTCTACAGATTGTCAACTTGGAAAATGGCTTGTGTGTTTTGATTCTCAACATAGATACTCTCCTTCAGAAGCATGATTGGAAGGTTACTCTGCAGTAACCCACTTTATAAACTAACTCAGCATTTCAAAGTCCTCTAAGGCTGGAGATAAGAGCAGAGTTTGAGGTCTAGGACTGGAAAGCAAGTGGAACACTATTTGCTTTCTCAAATGTTCGGGTAACAAAAGCCAGCTGATTAGAACCACAAAGTGGTTCTGCATCTATCAAAACAAACCAACGAAATGAAGCTTGACTAACCAAATGTGTCCCTTTCCTTAGATCGCTCCTCTTGACGTTCACACATAAGAACTTGTTTTGATCTGGTAGTAGTTAGAAGTTCCATTTCCTAAAAACCTCAGAATGTCCAGAGAGCCCATAAAGGCAATACTTCTGGTTGAAATTAGGGTAAAAAAAAATGGAGTGCTGGAGTCTTGTTGCTTCCTAAGGCATCTTTACCAAACCTTGAAAGCTACCAGTAGACACGCTATACAATCTTTACCAGCTTAGGACATAGAGGAAGAGAAAGCACAGCCCAGTTGTGTGATTTCTACTTAGAATTAAAACAATACAAGGAGCTGAGAATGGGACATAGGGATGTAACAATACACATGTATCTTTTGTTTTCTCATCTCTTCTTTTTGGTCATGGTGTATTTCTCTCATGGCATTCTAGACAATAGAATATCCTTTCTTTCTTTCTTTCTTTGTTCTTTCCTCCTTGCTATATTAGCCATTTACCTAAAAGTTTTCTATCAGTTGACAGAGAAGGTTTAAAAAAGGAGGAAGAGGAAGAAATTGGATTTACCTCTGTGGAGCAAAATTAAAGACCACAGACCACTTGCTTTAGGGAGTTTTGAATTCATCTTGAAGGTCTAGAGAGAAATGTGGGTTTGAGTCCCGCCCAGAATTCAAAGATCAAGGAGAAGTCTTTCTTTAGTCCCTCTTCTCCTTTTGCTGAGCTTGAACTAATAGAGACCATGCCTCCCTTAGAGAACCTAACATAAGCCGACTCTCGGAGGTTGTGACTCACTCAAGGTGTTAGCTGTGTTCACTGTGAAAGAACAAATTCACAGATTCATACAACTGCTCTGTAGCACAAAACAACTTTGCCTCCCTCCTCCAGCCTCAGTGGTAACTTCTTCTCTTTGTTATATACCATTTGACAAGCCATACTTTGATGACACTTCCTTTGTATTACCTCTCTGCTCAAAACATGAGTTACTGCTGGGGAAGCACTAATTTCCTGCTATCTGCCATAGAAGTGTATTCATGTTTACAATTATCACTTTCCTTCCATATTATAAATTAGGAATGGCTTCCATTAAATCACCTGCGTGTGAATTTCACAGGAATTAAAATCTCACCAGCCAACAACTTCATCCCACACTAAAGACCATTTTTCTCAACATCTCTATGTAATTTATGGTCTGACTTCAGGGAGGGGGCTATTTAATCATCCTGATGGAGATGTTTTTTTCTTGGTTTCTATAATAATATTCTTTTGTAGGTTAAAAGAAACCTGCCTTCCGGTTTCATCTGCACCAGGAACTGACGCTGCGCCAAAGCTCTCTGTACCCAGACCCTGCAGGGAGAGAGCTGATCTCCCAGGAGGGCTGACACACCAGAGAGTACAGGTAAGACCAACACTTCTACTCAGAGGGACCTATCTCAAGCCCTCAGGACACCAGAACTGAGAAGCAAACTGGAACAGAATCTTTTCTGTTTCTGTCTGCACTGGGAGCTGACCCTGTGTCACAGCTCTCTGTTCTCAAATTCACCCAGAAGACAACTGGTCTCCCAGGAGTGCTGATACACAAGCTTACAAGAAGGTCATGCCACTGTCAGAGATAGCAAGACCAGCTAACAGCAGAGATAACCAGATGGCAAGAGGCAAGTGCAAGAACGTAAGCAACAGAAACCAAGGCCACTTGGCATCATCAGAACCCAAGTCCTGGAAAGCACACCTGGAAAGCAAGGTTATTATTTAAAATCACATGTATGATGATGTTAGAGGACTTTGGGAAGAGCATAAATAACTCCCTTAAAGAAATACAGGAAAACACAGGTAAACAGGTAAAAGCCCTTAAAGAGGAAACACAAAAGTCCCTTAAAGAATTATAGGAAAACACAACCAAACAGGTAAAGGAATTGAACAAAACCATCCAGGATCTAAAAATGGAAATAAAATAAATAAAAAAATCACAAAGGGAGACAACCCTGGAGATAGAAAATTTAGGAAAGAGATCAGGAATCATAGATGCAAGCATCACCAACAGAATACAAGAGATAGAAGGGAGAATCTCAGGGGCAGAAGATACCATGGAAAACATTGACACAATAGTCAAAGAAAATGCAAAACACAAAAAGCTCCTAACCTAAAACACCCAGGAAACCCAGGACACAATGAGAATATCTAAAACCTAAGGATAGTGGGTATAGAAGAGAGCAAAGATTTTCAACTTAAAGGGAAAGTAAATATCTTCAACAAAATTATAAAAGAAAACTTCCCTAATGTAAAGAAATAGATGCCCATAAACATACAAGAAGCCTACAGAACTCCAAATAAATTGGACCAGAAGAGAAATTCCTCCTCTCATATAATAGTCAAAACACCAAATGTACAAAACAAAGAAAGAATATTAAAAGCAGTAAGGGGGAAAGGTCAAGTGGCACATAAAGGCAGACCTATTATAATTATACCAGACTTGTCAACAGAGACTATGAAAACTAGAAGATCCTGGGCAGATGTCATTCTGACACTAAGAGAACACAAATGCCAGCCCAGGTTACTATATCCAGTAAAACTCTCAATTAACATAGATGGAGAAACCAAGATATTTCATGACAAAACCACATTTTCACAGTATCTTTCCACAAATCCAGCCCTACGATCATAGATAATAGATAATAGATGGAAACTCCAATATAAAAAAAAACTCCAATATAGGGAAACTGACAGAAGTTATAAACCAAATGGATTTAACAGATATTTATAGAACATTTCATCCTAACACAAAATAATATACCTTCTTCTCAGCAACTCATGGTACCTTCTCCAAACTTGACTACATAACTTGTCACAAAACAGGCCTCAACAGATACAAGAAGATAAGAATAATTCCACGCAACCTATCAGATCACCATGGAATAAGGCCAGTCTTCAATAAAAACAAAAATGACAGAAAGTCCACATACACATGGACGCTGAACAAAGTTCTACTCAATGACAACTTAATCAAGGAAGAAATAGAGAAAGAAATTAAAGACTTTTTAGTATTCAATGAAAATGAAGGTACAGCAAACCCAAACTTATGGGATACAATGAAAGCAGTGCTAAGAGGAAAACCCATAGTCCTGAGTGCCTTCATAATGAAATTGGAGAGATCACACACAAGCAGCTTAACAGCACATCTGAAAACTCTAGGACAAAGAGAAACAGGAATAGACCACAGGAAATAATCAAACCCAGGGTTGAAATCAACCAAGAAAAAAACAAAAAGAATGATACAAAGAATCAACAAAACTAGGAGTTGGTACTTTGAGAAAATCAACAAGATAAACCATTAGCCAAAGGAACTAGAGGGCTCAGAGACATTATTCAAATTAACAAAATCAGAAATTAAATGGGAGACCTAACAACAGAAACTGAGGAAATTAAAAAAAAAATCATCAGATACTACTATAAAAGCCTATATGCAACAAAACTGGAAAATCTTCTGGAAATGGACAATTTTCTAGACAGACACCAGGTACCAGGTATCAGGATCAGATGAACCATATAAACAGTCCCATAACTCCTAAAGAAATAGAAGCAGTTATTAAAAAATAACCCCACGGGCTGGAGAGATGGCTCAGCGGTTAAGAGCACCCGACTGCTCTTCCAGAGGTCATGAGTTCAATTCCCAGCAACCACATGGTGGCTCACAACCATCTGTAAAGAGATCTGATGCCCTCTTCTGGTGTATCTGAAGACAGCTACAGTGTACTTATATATAATAAATAAATCTTTAAAAAAAAAATAACCCCACCCCAAAAAGTCAAGGACCAGATAGGTTTAATGAAGAATTCAATCAAACCTTCAAAGAAGACCTAATATCATTATGCTTCAAACTATTCCACAAAATATAAATAGAAGGAACACCACTCAATTCATTCTATGAAGCTGCAATTACCCTTATACATAAATCACACAAAGACCCAACAAAGAAAGAGAACTTCAGACCAATTACCTTTATGAACATCTATGCAAAAATACTCAATGAAATTCTCCCAAACTGAATCCAAGAACACATCAAACAATCATCCATCACGATTAAATAGGCTTCATCCCAGGGATGGTTCAATATATGAAAATCCATCAACATATTCCACTATATAAACAAACTCAAAGGAAAAAACACATGATCATCTCATTAGATGCTGAGAAAGCATTTAACAAAATTCAAAACTCCTTCATGTTAAAAGTCTTAGAAAGATCAGGAATTCAAGACATACCTAAACATAATAAAAGCAATATATAGCAAACCAGTAGCCAACAACAAACTAAATGAAGAGAAACTTGAAGCAATCCCACTAAACCAGGGACTGGACAAGGCTGCCCACTTGCTCGCTACCTAGTCAATATAGTACTTGAAGTCCTGGCCAGAGCAATTTGACAACAAAAAGAGGTCAAAGGGATACAAATTGGAAAGGAAGATGTCAAAATGTCACTATTGGCAGATGATATGTTAGTATACCTAAGTGACCTCAAAAGTTCCAACAGAGAACTCCTAAACCTGATAAACACCTTCAGCAAAGTGGCTAGACTTAAAATTAAACAAATCAATAGCCTTTCTCTACTCAAAGGATAAATAGACTGAGAAAGAAATTAGGAAAATGACACCTATCACACTAATCACAAATAATATAAAATACCTTAGTGTGACTCTAACCAAGCAAGTGAAAGGTCTGTATGACAAGAACTTCAAGTCTCTGAAGAAATAAATTGAGGAAGATCTCAGAAAATGGAAAGATCTCCCATCCTCATGGTTTGGCTGGATTAATATAGTAAAAATGGCCATCTTGCTGAAAGTAATCTACAGATTCAATGTAATCCCATCAAAAATACAACTAAATTCTTCATAGAGTTAGAAAGGGCAATTTGCAAATACATTTGGAATAACAAAAAACCCAGAATATCAAAAACTATTCTCAACAATAAAAGAACTTCTGGGGAAATAACCATCCCTGACTTCAAGCTGTATTACAGAGCAACAGTGATAAAAAAACTGCATGATATTGGTACAGAGACAGGCAGGTAAATCATAAGAATAGAATTGAAGACCCATAATTGAAGCCTATGACACACCTATAGTCACTTATCTTTGACAAAGGAGCTAAAAACATCCAATGGAAAAAAGACAGCATTTTCAACAAATGATGCTGGTTCAACTGGCAGTCAGCATGTAGAAGAATGTAAATTGATTCTTTCTTATCATCTTGTACAAAACTCAAGCCCAAGAAGATCAAGGACCTCCACATAAAATCAGATACACTGAAACTAATAGAAGAGAAAGTGGGGAAAGAGCCTCAAACACATGGTACAGAGGAAATTTTGCTGAACAGAAGACCAACAGTTTATGCTCTAAGATCAAGATTCAATAAGTGGGATCTCATAAAACTGCAAAGCTTCTATATGGTAAAGGACACTGTCATTAGGACAAACTAGCAACCAACAGATTGGGAAAAGATCTTTACCAATCCTACATTCGATAAAGGGTTAATATCCAATATATACAAAGAATTCAAGAAGTTAGACTCCAGAGAATCAAATAACCCTATTAAAATGGGGTACAGAGCTAAACAAAGCATTCTCAGCTGAGGATTATCCAATGGTCAAAAAGCACCTAAAGAAATATTCAACATCCTTAGTCATCAGGGAAATGCAAATCAAACCAACCCTGAGATTCCACCTCACACCAGTCAGAATGGCTAAGATAAAAAACTCAGGTAACAGCAGATGGTGGCGAGGATATGGAGAAAGAGGAACACTCCTCCATTGTTGGTGGGATTGCAAACTGGTACAACCACTCTGGAAATCAGTCTGGAGGATCCTCAGAAAATTGAACATTGAACTGCCTGAGGACCCAGCTATAACTCTCTTGGGCATATACCCAAAAGATGCTCCAACATACAACAAAGACACATGCTCCACTATGTTCATAGAAACCTTATTTATAATAGTCAGAAGCTGGAAAGAACCCAGATGCCCTTCAACTGAGGAATAGATTTAAAAAATGTGGTATATCTATACAATGGAGTACTACTCAGCTATCAAAAACAATGACTTTATGAAATTCATAGGCAAGTGGAATGAACTGGAAAATATCATCCTGAGGTTACTCAATCAGAGAAAAACACAATTAGTATGCATTCATTAATAAATGGATATTAGCCAAAAAGCTAATCCACAAACCACAGGAAGCCTAAGAAGGATGACCAAAATGTGGATGCTCCCACTCCTTCTTAAAAGAGGGGAAAAAAATATCCATAGGAGGGGATATGGAAGCAAAGTTTAGAGCAGCAACTCAAGGAACGGCCATTCAGAGCCTGACCCACATGTGGTCCATATATATACAGCCACCAAAACTAGATAAGATTGATGAAGCTAAACAAATGCATGCAGAAAGGGACTGGATATAGATCTCTCCTGAGAGACACGTCCAGAGCATGTCCAATACAGAGGTCAATGCTAGCAGCCAACCACCGACCTGAGAATAGGACCCCCTTGAGGGGAATTAGAGGAAGTATTGAAAGAGTTGAAGGGGCTTGCAACCCCATAAAAACAACAATGTCAACCAACCAGAGCTTCCAGGGACTAAACCACTACCAAAAGACTATACATGGACTGACCCTGGACTCCAACTGCATATGTAGCAGAGAATAGCCTTGTTGGGGCACCAATGGAAGGGGAAGCCCTTGGTCCTGCCAAGGTTGGACCCCCATTGCAGTGGAATACAGGGGGTGGGCAATAAGGGGGATATATAGGGGAAATACTCATATGGGGGAGGGGGAGAGGATGGGGAACTTATGGACAGGAAACCAGGAAAGGGAATAATATTTGAAATGTAAGTAAAGAAATATATCAAATAAAAAAAAGTCTTCAACATAAATGGGATGGGAAAAATCCTCCAGAGAAGGAAACCCCTGAATCAAGAAGCTGGGGCTAAATGGGACACCTGGAAGTCATCTCCTGAGGAACTGACAATTTAAACAGAGAAACACACACACACACACACACACACACACACACACACACACACACACCTCTTTTGAGAAGTAAGGGAGCCACAGACTTTGGTTTAATAATGAGAGAAGCTACAGTCAATAAGACAGGCAGGAAAACTGCTTGATTCCTCCCCTACCAGTTCCAAGAAGTTCTGGAACTTGCCCCAGTGCCCTGCAGAGATCTCCATGCCGGGTTGTACAGACCTGTGTTGTAGATGGCACAAAAGATCTAGCTGAGGAGACATAATTTCTAGTGAACGAGTATGTAGAGCAACAGTCATAAACTGTATATTTCAAAAGAATTGTGGATGTGCTATTGATCAGCACAGGAGTAGAAACGAAAATCATAGGGTGTTACAACAGAGTTACTACACTGCCTAGTTAAAAGCTAACCACAGCCAGTGTCGGTGACTTTGTGGAACACCTTGGAGTCTCAGACCCAACTGACAAGGTTGCAATGTATTGGACTCACCACTGAAAACAGTTCAACATTTTCATAAGTTGCTAAATGTCATAGTCATCTCTGAATGCTACAACAGAATGTCACAGTTATCTATTTATAGAGAAAAAATTATCCCTCATGGCTCCAGAGGCTAGGAAATGCTAGGTTAAACCTCAAGCCTCTTGGAGTCTGGTGAGAGGCTCACTGCTGCATCTGTACATGAGAGAAGGAGAGAAGCAAAATGGCTTCTTGCCCTTTGCATGGCATGGAAGGAAAGAGGAAATTCAAGCAGCAAACCCTTTCTATGGACATATTAATCTCTCCACAATATCATCTAAACATCTCCCCCACTAGACCACACTGCATCATTGGGGATTAGTTTCTGACACACACTTCCTGGATACCACATTTAGATTTCAGAACCACACGATCCAGCCACGCTGCTCATTTGCCCAAATAAAAACATATTCAACAAAAACACTTGTATGCACGGTTTGTAGCAGCTCTAATCACAAAAGCCCAGGCAACCCTTATGCCCATCGGGAGAAGGAAATATAAATAATCCGTAACAGATTTATAGCATGGAATTCTATATAGCAGCAAAAAGGACTGAATCACTGATCCACACAAGACAGGTGAACCTAGAAAGGCATACTGAGCAATAACGTACTCACAGCGCAGTGTAACTTGAAGCAGCATAGACCTGAGTAGAGATGGGTATGCTCACATTTGCTCTCAATTTCCCCCAGGACCCAGCCTGAAAGAGCCTGCCGTGTGGTTCCATTTCTCTAAAATCCTGGCACAAATCAAGCAATAAGAACAGAAAGTGTGCCAGAAGGGGTCTATGCAAGAACGAATGATGTTTTCTGCAAAAAGACTCTAGGGAACTTCCAAGAATAACAGGAAAAACCAGTGTCTTGACTGGAGTGGCAGCTGGATGCGCGTAGATACTGACTAAAACTCATTGTTATTATTTATAATGAGTTCATTTTGCCTTCTGTAAATTATGTCTCAATCATGCTGGCTTTTGTATGAGAGATACACTCTATGTCCTGCCCTCTGTCCTGCAAGCTCAGCTATGAACATGGTAGGGACCAACCACTGTCATGCTTAGTTTCAATTGCCCATCTTTTACCACCTAGAATCACCTAAGAAGAGAACCTCAATGAAGAATTGTCTACATTCAGTTGTCCTGTCCAACCCAGCCCTGTGTGGGCCACACCATTCCCTGGGCACAGGGTCCTGAACTGCCTAAGAGTGGAGAACTCAAGCTAATCACAGGCAAACAGAGAAAGCATAAATCAGCCTTCTGGCGGTAGGTGCACTACATTCTGTCCAGCTGATGATTTATGCTTTTCTGTTATAGGATTCACCCGACAATTAAGCAAACATATTGAAGCCATTTCATGGTTTCCTGCAAAAATACAAAACAATGATGTTCTTATTATTGTCAAAATTAAGACAGTACTTCACTGTATAGTCCAGGTTAGGCTTGAATTCACAATCCTTGTGCCTCACTCTCCCTAGTGCTTAGACATAGACATATACTACCATATTCAGCAGGAAAAATTATTTTTTCAATTTATATGTAGTGATTCATTGGGAATGGGAATTTCACATCATGTACTCCATCACACTCATTTCCCAGCCCTTGTCCACCCCCATCCTTGTGACCTCTCGCCAAGAAGTAAATAAATAAAATTGAAATCAAAGAAAATAAAAACAAGTCCAATTTGTAGTATATATATATATATATATATATATATATATATATATATATATATATATATATATTCCCCCCATGGGAACATAGTCAAACCCTCAGTGACCTGCCCCTTAAATAGAATTAAATAATTCCCCCAACCCCCTGCAGCCCCATGGAAGCCATCAATTATGACGAAGTACACTTCACACTTTTTAAGAGTTTGATGGCTTCCTGTTCAATCTGCTACTTTGGGGGAGGGCTGAAGTGGGGTTTGGGGTTGTCACAGAAGCCTTCCTTCTATGTTCCTCTTTCTCAACTGCAATCATCAGTATCACTACCAAAGTAGCTCCCTTGCTCTTTACAGTCAGCGAAAGCATGGGTCATGGGCTTCCCACATAGTTTCTGATGATAGCACAGACCTCAAACATGGTTCTCCAGCTACATCCATACATCCAGACAAGGCCCTCAGAAGCAGCACAGATCATGAACATCACCATAGTCTTAGATGGCAGTGCAGGTCACACACATCAGCTTGGTTCTCTCGACCATTACAAGCCTCCAGTTCTGTGTCTCTCCACAGTGTATGCACCACTCAGTTTTTCTGTCTTTCTCATCTCTACATGGCATAGTTGTTCATCATAGTGATAGCTGCTGCCACTCATGTCATGAGGCAGAGTAGACTGGCTGTGAAAAATAAGTTTTCAGGAGCTGATAGCAATTCATTGTCAAGAAAACAACATGATCATGAAGACTTAACAAAAAATGATTATGACATTTAGAAGCTGATAGACTCCATATGATACCAAAACAACCAATCAGTTAAAAGAAAAATGAAATTGTCCTAACTCTTGCATTAGTCAGCCTTTAATTGCTGTGACAAAATACCTTAGATAAGACCTTAATTGAAAAAGGATTTAGTCGGTGTGGTGATTTGAATATGCTTGGCCCATTAGATGTGGCACTATTAAAAGGCATAGCCTTAGTAGAGGGAGTATGGCCTTGTTAGAAGAAGTGTGTCACTGCAGAGGTGGGGATTTGAGGTCTCGCATATATGCTAAATTCTGGCCAGTGTGAGACAATCTCCTCCTAGCTGCCTTTGGATCAAGATGTAGAACGCTCGGCTACACCAGCACCATGTCTACCTGCCTGCTACCATGCTTCCCACCATGATGATAATGGACTGAACCTCTGAAACTGTAAGCCAGCCCCAATCAAATGTTTGCTTTTATAGACGTGGTCTTGGTCATCTTGTTCCTTCATAGCAATGAAACCCTGACTAAGACAGTCTGACTCACAGCTTCTTGGTTTGTAATCCATTGCAGAATACCACAGAGGAACAATGCAGCATGAAAACATTGCGCAACACTCAACAACAGGAAACCAAAGAACCTATTGGAGGGGGCCAGATCCAAAAGTACCCTCCAAAGTGACAACTCCAGTGATAACTTTCTCCAACCAGTCTCTACTTTACAAAGGATTATCGTATTCCAGCAATTTATTCAAATTTGGAATGTATCAATGGATTAAGTTATTGATTAGGTCAGAGCTCCCATGATCTACTCACTTCTAGAAGTGTCCTAGTAGACACCAACAGAGGTGTGCATTCTAAATCTCCCAGATGCCCCTTAACCAATCAAGGTGACAGTAGAAATTTATCCACCACACTGCCTAACATGCCTACACACGATTAAAGCATTCAATTTTTCATTCAATTTCCTGACATCCTTCTTACTGGAGTGCAATTTCATTTGTGCTTTGAGAGTTGGAAAAAAACATAAAAATGATAGAAGTTTCTCCAAGTGGCTAAATTGTAGTAACTTTAATGACACATGCTCCTCTCAAAAAAAAAGTGTAATGAATAAAAGAAGAGGTGAGGTGTGGTTTTGAATCAGAAACAGTTAAACGGCTCATTTTGTTTACTGGACACTATTGTGCGCAGAGCCTTAACCTAAATTCTAAATAAATGAAAACCAGCAGGATGAAGCCATGCTATGAATAATAACACTGTGCCCAGCTTAATAGGAAATAGGCAACACACAGCCTTTCTACTCTTAAGATGATGCTCTTTAATCCCCAGTTTTATTTTCTCATCTTCTTTCTGAGAATTCGGAAAAGTAATAAGAAACAAAATACCATACTACTTTCATAGAGACATTCAATCCAATCGTGCCCACTAGAATGGTTTCCTGTGACACAGTCTCTTCATTTATGGAGTAAAATCCACAGTAGGGTGAATGTAATACAATGTAATGCAATGACTGGCAAGATTTTATACATATGCCAGTTTTAGCAAAAAGATGGTGGAAAAACATGCTCTTAACACTCTTCTATACAGGGAATACCTCTCCACTTTCTTTCTGCTCAAAGTCATATCACAGACATGGCATTAAACTCCTTACAATGTGATACCTTTGTGATCACAGATCACCGGTTCCTTTGCAGTCCTAAGAGAGCCCCTACGACCTCAATGGTCTTTATTCTTTACTCCTATGCCCTTCGGAGTGTCTTCCTTAAGCAAGCACAATTGAAGAAGGAAGTTAGGGCACTGTTCCTTCTTCTGCTTCTCTGTCTGTCCTTCCACACACTATTTCTTGCTTCCCATGCCAATAGAAAAGAAACTGTTAATTTAGTTATCTGAGTCCATGTCCTGGATTGAACAAAGCTACTGGAGTGACTATGGCTCACTAGAGTGGGAAGTCAGCAAATCTTCCTGCCTCTGGGAAGCATCTCAGGCTGGGGAGCGCCAGGGCTTACCTCCCTCTCTCACTGTTACAGCCAGCCTTGCTCTGTCTTTCTGCTTTCTCCCTGGTAGGTCAGTCCTCCCTTCTCACTCACCTTCTCAGGACTGTGGAGCTTTCAGACTCAAGAGCAACAGCCCAGGAAACCCCACTTAGGCCTGGAGATTTAGCAACATTCAAGCATAGTCTTAGAAAATGAGGTGGTTGGGAGCCTCTCAAAGTTACCAAAGTAGTAGTTTGATTTCTGTTCATTGTTTTATCTTTATTGTGTGATTCTTACCAACAGAAAGGACCCTCCCCCCAAGAAATGGTAATGGTTAGGCATTCCAGACACTGTCCTGGACGCTGAAGAGACAAGACTAATTTCCTCTCCCTCCATCCTTCATTGACCAAAACTATGAATACAACCATGATCTCTTGATTGACGCAAGTTCTATATTTCTTCTCAGTTTTCACATGTATGATCATATTTGGGTTTCCCACAACTCCATAAGGTTGCTACAGCAGAGAGTAATAATTCCATAATAACAAACCAAAGAAGGAAGAAGCAATGGGTAGGCCAAGGCTTGTCCCTGCAGGTATAATCAGAGCGGTTCAGTGTTCACTTGTTTCCAAAGAGGAGAAATAGAACTATGCCCAGAAAACATGCAGTGGTTCTCACCCTTCCTCATGATATGACCCTTTAATGTAGTTCATGTTTTGCTAACCTCCAACAAGAAAATAATTTTTGTTGCTATTTCATAGTGGTAATTTTTCTACTGCTATGGATTATGATGTAGATATCTGTGTTTCCCAGTGGTTTTAGGTGATCCCTACACCAAGGGGTCATGACTCAGAGGTTGAGAACCGCTGATGTATATGGATCATTTTGTGACTATCTGTGTATAAGTGTATGCGTAACACTACCATGACAAAGAACCAGAGAACTTAAAACATAAATACCATTTGTGGTCCACTGCAATTTTATTAGGTAACATTATTTTTGAAATTATTATTCAATTTTTCCACTTACCTGTTTCTTGGAAATTTACACAGTTGTGAGAATCCTTGGGACTCCATCCTTATGACATTAAGTTTCATTTTCTTTAGAATTCTACCAGGCTTTCCCATCTCCAGAAAGAAATCACAGATGCTGCCGTGTACAGTAAGATGAGCTCAGACTCCTCTCTCCTGTCATACAATAAGCAGCATGCATCCCTTTAAAAGGAAGGGATTTTCTCAGTCACAGCACAGAAGTTCACTTACTAATTTTGTTTCTTGTCTGGTCCCCTGATTTCCAAAATATTATCTTTAAGCTAGAACTGTAGGACTGAAACTGCACTGTGTTCAGAATAACCAAAAGATGACAAAATGGAATTGGTGTTACTGGGAATCCTCTTCGAGGCCAGGAGAGAAGTGAGGCCTGAACAGTTAACACAGAGATCAAATTAACACTTCGGGATACAGGGAATCTCTGTTATGAAACTGACTCTAGCTCAAAACAAAAAGAGCCTACTATGGACTTTAATAGCAACAGTTAAAATAAAACAATAGCAACCACCCACACCCAGAGTACAGTCAGACTGTAGCGATGGAGCAGATACGACGGCAACCACATCAAACAGGCTGGACAGGCCATGGAGCATCAGTCAGAGGAGTGAAATCAAATCAAGTTGGCTCCCATAGGGAGACTGCCTGCCAAGTTCCCAGGAACAGACGCCACTGGGGAGCTCTGGGATGAGCAAAGCAGAGTAAGTGCTGACAAGCCCATGCGGTCTGAGCAGACAGACAGATACTATCCTAACGCAGACAGCATGTGCTCCAGTTGCTCGTGGCTGACGTTTGACTGAAGGATCTAAATGTAATTTGCATATACTTGAGCCTTAAATCACGTGTTTCGGCAAACATCTGGGTCTACAGACAAAGTTATAAAGTGAATTCCACAGGATTCCCATGGACCACATACATCACTGCCTGTTTCCATTCATTGTAAAGCTTCACGGCTTCCAGCAGACATGGGCCCTTTGAATCTGGAGACCTTGGCCACGTTACCTGACCCCGAGGCAGGCTGACTCTTCATTCTGTTTATAATAGTCATAAGATCACCTCGCTTGCTTCGATTCTGCTGCTTCACCATTGTTTTAGGGATCGTTTCCCCCATTTATTCACTACGTGTAAGCCACAGTTGGTAGGAATGAGGCACAGTTACAGGATACAGAAGTGACCAAGTATTTCTTCCTGATAGAACTTACATCCAGCTGGGAGGGAGGAGAGGTGCTCTAACAGCAGAAGGAAAAGCAAAACGCAGAGTGTGTAGAGCTCTTTGGAAAACACGGCAACTTTCGGGAAGGAGAATCCTCAATGATAAGGTGACCAAAAAAATACTGAAATATTCCGAGGATGGAAAATGCTGGAGTCCATTCTTCATTCCGATCTGCTCCCAGAATGAACGCAGAATGAAGTTTCTGAATGGCCTATAATGCTTTACACAAGATTAACCGAAATGTCCTACAAAGATTTCGGTTTTCCATTAGGGGAGCAGCGAGAAGCATCATCATTTGAAGGAAGATCACAGAATCTGAGCTTAGTGCCTGGAGGTTCTAGTCTCAGTGAGGCATTTTGCAACTACTTTTTTTTTAACCAAAGTAAGTATTTTGTTTGTCGATTTGTTTTAATGAACCCCAGAATATCTGAGAAACGAGACAAATTATATGAAAACCAAAGAATTGGTTAGAAAGGAGGAAAGGATTCCATCAGTTCTATTTCTCATGGGAAAAAGTTCTTCAAGGAAACTTGGAGAGGAGGAGAGAAGCGGGGAGAGGAAGACAGAGAGAGAGAGAGAGAAAGTAATTTGTCAAGTGACAGGTAAGAGCCAAATGAGAAGAGAGAGCACACGGGGTCAGAGAATAAAGAATGTCTGACAACTAGAGAAGAGTCATTTTGTTGGCCAGCAACAAAACATCGAAGAGACAGCCACCATGCAATGAAATGCAGGCCGCAAACCAGAGCCAGGAGCAGGGTCAACCTGAGAACACAGGGCCTAAAAGTCCAAGGGCAAGGGGCTCTGTCACCACAGCTATGCAGGAAGAGTCTCAGAGCTGAGAACAACATCAGGAAGCCAAAACAAACATCCACTCAGTTCCAAGGATGCTTTGTTCTTATTTCCTGTGTATCTCTTGTTCTCCAAATTGCTCTTAGCATATTTATAATCAAAAAGAAAATATAATTAAACATATGTTTTTCATATCTAGAATATATGTCAAAACTATACATGTATATTTACACACATATAATATATGTGTTGTATTATATGCATACATATTATATTTATATTATACATATTATGCATCATATATCATACATGATGCATTATATATCATTCATTACATATAATATAATTATAATATCATTATACTATATTATATTTTATATTGATATGTTGTATGATCATATATAATGTATATCATATTATAAATGTATACAATATGTATTATATGTTTTATAAAGATATTATCTTACGTATATATACTATATATAATATTATAAATAGTATACATTAAATATATATAATATGTACAATATATAATATGGTATACATACATGATATGAGCATACATCAACATAAATATACTATAATTGTATTAATATAATTAAAATGTATATATTATGAATTTTTAAGTATATATTACATATTATGTATTGTATATTTATTATACATTACATATTACATGATATGTTATGTATTACATATTGTATTATACATTATATTATGTATTCATAATTTATTATATATTATGTATTATTTCATGTATTATATATTATATACATTATATTATATATTGCATATCATATGTCACATAAAACATCACATATTACATATTATATATTATGTATTTATTATATAATATGTTATGAATTATATATTATATACAATATAAAAGTTAAACTAAGAAACTAAATGAGGTTATTGGTCCAAGTCCTTGGTCCAGTGCTCATCTCTCTATATTAGAAACTGCATATAGGGTGACTGTGTCCATAGAAAACATCATCCAGTTGCTAGGGGAGTTCTTGTAATACAGAAGATGTTGGGTGCAGCAGCAACGTCACAAGAGGAGAATTAGCACCAACAGTAAGACAAGTGCCCAAAGAGGGTTTGAGTATAACATCAGTATCTATGTAAATGAGGGTAGTTACTGACAAGGAATTATATTTTAAAGTCAGTGGTTTTTCAAACTGAGAGCGAGACCAAGTATAAAAAGGCAAAAAGGGGTCTAACCTACTGTAATGGAAGAGCCTAGACGTCTACCTTCAGGGTGCCCTCCCAGCCCATAGAGCTCACAACACATTTGTGGAATCCTAGGCTCACCAGAAATTGATCGAATGCATTTTCAAAACCATTGGCTTTAAATCAACCTACTAATTAGGATTTTTAACTCGTTGCATGAGAATACACAGGAGTATGCATGTGACCTGAGCCTAAGTGTCATTTACATAGGAGTAACGTGTAACATGAGTCTAAGTATCACTTACAATCTTTATTTAATATAAAAAAAGTAATTTACAGGCTAGGGAATAAATTACAGGCTAGGGCTAGATCTGTGGGAGAGCCTTTTCTTAGCATGTGTGGCCCTCAATCTCTATCTAGATCCACAAAAATAAATAAATAAGTAAATAAATAAACAAATAAATACATCTTTTCAAGCTGGTCAAGATTCTAACATGAAGAGGCACAACCCTTGACAAAGACGGCATTGGTGGGTGAATGGTTACTGAGGGAAAAAGAATCCCTGTCCTTTGAGGGCATGGGTTTTGGGTCAGTTGCTTATGGCCCAGAGAATGTCCCCCAAACCATGTGCAGCCATAATTGGTCTCAGGTGGTTACTAAAGACAAAACAAAAAGGGAGCCATTAAGTTTCAAGAGAGCTGGAGTGGGGGGGGGGGCAATAGGGAGAGTGGGAGGGAGGTAATAATGGATGAATATAATCAAAATATATAAATGTACAAAATTAGAAATAATAAATAAAAACATTATTAAAACAATTCCCTGATATAAAGTTTTCAGAGTTGGTGCCTGATATCCAGAATTTATCAAGGACTCTCTGAGCATGGTCGAATTTATCCAACTTTGAATTGGTGTCCTAAGTATACCACACACCGAGATCATACACAATGGCTTAGCTAACACACCCAGTGTCTGCATGTGTTGGTTAAATGATACCACCCCTTATTTAAAGGATTCCTCGGAGAACACACTTAAATGAAATCCAGGGACTGGCCTTTCTGAAAGCCAGTGAATAGCTTTGGTAAAGTAAAGAAAGAGAAAGAAAGAGAGAAAGAAAGAAAGAAAGAAAGAAAGAAAGAAAGAAAGAAAGAAAGAAAGAAAGAAGAGAGAGAGAGAGAGAGAGAGAAAGAGGGAGGGAGGGAGGGGGAGGGAGGGAGGGAGGAAGGAAGGAAGGAAGGAAGGAAGGAAGGAAGGAAGGAAGGACGGACAGAGAGAGGACCCAAAGCAAAGCTGTAAGACTCTGCTACCCTAGGTACACCACTCACTAGTCATCTACTTTTGCCCAAGGCTGGTCTTGAACTTACAAACAACTTACATGAATAGCTGAGACTGCAATACCACACATGACCTGGTTTTGTTTTCAGTTTTTCTAGTTGGCACTTGCTTTATTTTTTTGCCATGCTATTCACCTGTAGACCTCTTACAGAAGAACACCTCTCCATGACATCTACATATCTGGTTTCCTGTGAACTGTGCTGTACACACCCAGTTCACTGATACGCTACAGACAATCTACTGAGCTTGCAGGGGAAAGAGTGGAGAGGAGGTAATAAACGACCTACAGTGGGCTCTAAACCAGCCCAAGTTTCTGTCGCAGTTCGATACTAATGCATAAAGGAAATGAAATCATACTGATTTGTCTTCTTAGACTTTTTCGTGAGTTAAGGAAAATAGGAAGTGGGGACCACCACAATGCTTTTGGAGAAGACACATCGGGATGGGGAAAGGATCTAGTTAGCAGTTCTTTTCTTTTTTCCTCAGTGTAGTCCAGCCTAGTATAAAACTACAAGTTCTCTTTTGTGTCAGGCTTCTGAGTGCTGAGTGTGCAAGTTCGTTCACTATACCCAGTTATGTATATATTATGGGTTCACTATACCCACTTAGGTATATATCATGGGTTGTAGAACGAATGAACAGAAAATGTTCTGTTCACAGATTTACCCAAGTAAACATATGAATGCAATGAACACAGTAAAGTAGACCTACCATTCCCGCACATGAGAGGCTCGGGTAGGAGGCTCGTGAGTTTGGGGCTAGCTTGAACCACAAGGCAAGACCCTGTCTCAAAAGCACGAAATACGAATGAATGAATTAAGTGTACAGATGAGGTCTAGGTGAGAACCTGGGTGCCACTTCCTTGCTCCTGCGGCTACCAGCCTCATTCAAGTCTGCAGTGTGCCCTCTTCCTCAACCAGGCTGCCTTCCTCCCTTACTACAGAGTCCCTGAACAAAACTACAGGCAAGCCAAGAGTTCTGTGAATGTGGAAGAAACTGGAAACAGAGAAGTATGGGCTTGGGGCGGGGGGCTGTCTTCTTCCCTCCCTTCTTAACGAAATCCCTCACAGGGAAATCCCCCTTCCATTAAATTAAAACCAGAAATGGTAGAGCTTACATTTTAAAACATCAAACCATTGTCTTCAGTTTCTGTGAAATAGGATATCGCTTTCAAACGCTCCAGGAACGTCACCAGCTGGTTCAGCTCCTTCAAGCTCAGAGGTTTTGCGGCAATGGCTGGCTCCGATCCCAGCACAGAAAATGACAAAAGCCCATTTTGAAGGTGGGTTACCCTGATGATGTATGGCCTCTGGAGAGTTGCAGAGGGAGAACAGAAAGGAGCCTGTGGGATTCCCCAAGCGGGGCTGTGTTTGGCGTGCAGACCTGGAGATTTTTTCATGTCCTGGTACAAAGGCATGGCTAGGAGGAGGAGCTGTCTGGTTCTCAGGAAGCTGGAGTGACAATCCTGCTGGAGGCTTAGCCAGTGAGGGTTCCCTGGGCAGCACCATGTGGAGGAAGGAAAAACCTCCCCTTTGGCCAGACAAAAAGTTGCTGCTCTCTTTTTGTGCAGCTTCTCATGGGACCCTTGAAGAAATCTCTGGAAATGACGGACGGAAAATACCACATCTTTTACTTCTCCGAAATAAGGAAAGAGTTGATCTCTTTGTTTAAACATACTCTAAGCCTTCCTTCCCCTCTCCCAACAAAGGAAAAATAAAACAGGCTTCGCTGCTATTAGTCCTCCTGTGTCTGCCTTGAACCTTGGCTGTCTAGACTTAAGAGTCTTGTTTTCCATGGCTCTCTCCTTAACTTTATGTTCACAACATCCACCATGAAAGGTCACCCAGAGACAGGAAAGTAGGGGAAAGGTTCTTTTTAATCATCTTATTTCATGAGTGCTGTATTGAGCTGAGCATTGCCTATAAATTACCTCTGTGATTGGACTCCACAAAGCCTGCATAGAACACAATGTTGAGGACGGAAAAAGGAAAAGTCATTAAAACTATCTTGAGACAAAGAAACATTCCGAGTCTTGACAAGGCTCTCTCCCTCTAAGACTCCTTCATGACCAGGTCCATCTTTCAGCATATTCTGAGTCTTATTTTTGTAAGAACCCTGCTTAGTGGAGAAGAATCTACGCAGTTCATTTCCCATCACCCCCTTGTCTTCTACCATTAGTATCTGATCACTCTGGCGTGCTTTTGAAAAAAAGAAAAAAAGTAAGCTGATTTAGCCAGAAACCCCGAACTCCAGGTCTTTCCTCATAGAAACTTCCCATCAATTACATCTACCTTGCACCTTGGCTATGACTTCCCAATTGCACAGGATGGATTCAGAATTGAGAGCAGCTAAGAGAGATCTCTGTCCCTGTTACTGCTTTACTCTCCAGACAAGCTTACTCGTGTCATAAGAATTGTGCCTAGGAAGCTAATCAATGGATGGACACAGCCAAGTGTTTATTCACAAAACAGAAAGAATCTTGTCAAGAATAGATGGATTTCAAAGACCCAACCCAGAAAAGGTTTTGTGACCTGAGAATGTTGACTAACCTTTGGTGAACTCGTAAGAAACAACCACAAGATCCATGACAGTGAATTTAACACAGATGCTGTGAGATGTGAGTAGGTGGTAATAAGCCTCTGGACCAGGAGACTGCCGAGTTCTGGTGTTCCTCCAAGTTCTCTAATAGAACTTCAGTTCCTCTGGCCTTGAGTTCTCTTCCTGAAAAGCCAAGGGCCATTACCCTCCAGGTCACATAGTTCCCATATCTGGACCTTGAAATACAGTGCCACCCAATCTACAGAAACACAGCATGTGAGATGGCCCTGCCCCTGGGGATCATCGTCCAAAGTCCTTGCTTTAAAGGTTATGGGAGCTGAACTTGTGAAATGTTCACTACTCCCTCCCCTATGGTAATGTTTTTCAGACAGACAAGTGATGAATGCCATGGTATTTGCAAACTAAGTTCAGAAGAGACAAAAGCAAAGAGAAGAAGCTCAATTCCAAAACACATTCAAAACATAGGAAACTTTAATGGAAGACAGTAAGTTTTTTTTTCTCGCCATAAGAAACTCAAGTTGTTCATTTGAAGTCTGTCTCCTTTAATTGGTTTAACTTTACTGTTAAATCCCGTCTTTTTTTATCAAACGTGAAGTCTTCAGACTCACAAAAAAGATGATATTAATAGGCCTGCTACATGGTAGGCAGTGTTTAAGCCTTTTACACGAGTTAAGTCATTCAGTCCTCAGCACAGCTTACATGATAGGCCTTGATATTGACTGTACTTCATAGATGAGGAATGTGAGTTTGGAGAGCCCCTGAGTAGCTACAAATTTCCCAAGCAGGATTCCCGCCCAGGCAAGTTGATCAACTACTCACTATTATACTACACCACAGCCTAAAGGAGATTGAAAATACGAAACTGAAATGCTGGCAATAATCTCTGGAAGGGAAAGTACCTGAGACTGGGCTGGGGGGTCAAGGATGTGACACATCAAATGTTCTTATTTTGTAAACAAAGAAGACAATAAAATAGATTTGATGCTTGAGAGTCTAACATCCCTTCCCAGGACATACATGTCTAAACAGATAGTCGATCCATTTAGAAAGTGAAGCTTTAAGTTCTGAATGCCAACTCATATTCATTAAAAACAAGCCTTACCTTCTGATACGCTCACTGAATACAGATCAGAGAGCATAGGGAAACAGAGAGTATCTGAGTTCAGTAACGCATTGGCATTGCCTACCTGGTTGCCTTCTAGGTTTATTTTGTTTTGGTGTGTGTGTGTGTGTGTGTCTGTGTGTCTGTGTGTGTGTGTGTGTCTGTGTGTCTGTGTGTCTGTGTGTCTGTGTCTGTGTCTATGTGTCTGTGTGTATCTGTGTCTCTGTGTGTGTCTGTGTATGTTTGTGTGTTTGTGTGTGTGTATACACTTTTCTGTGTGGATGCACATGTATTCTTGAGTACATGTATATGAGCAGAGGCCAGAAGACAACTTTGGCTATTGTCTCTCCAGAAGCCATCCACCTAATTTTGAGACAGGTCTCTCCCTGTCCTGTCTTACCAAATAGGCTAGGTAGATGGCCAGTAAGCAGCAGAAATCTGTCAACCCCTTCCAAGTGTTGGGGTTGAAAGACTGCATCACCATGTCCACCTTTTCAACACAGGTTCTGGGCCTTGAACACAGGTCCAGATGCTTGTGCAACAAACATGTTACTGACTGAACTATCTTTTCAGTCCAGCAATTTTCATCTTAGTATTCTAAAAATTGTGATAGATAATGCGGAGGGTGAAAACTGTCCCAAAAGAGTGTTAATTAGTGGATGACTATCAAATGAGAAGGACTCTCAGTAAGTCCTTTTCTAGCTGTGATTAGAATGAAATGTACTTTGCGAAGACAGAGATCACGTAGACTGTAGGTACCACAAATAGAGAATTCACATTTTAGAACAACTTTTAAACAGGTCAGAACAATTTATTCAAACTCATGTATAAAATTTATCAGAACAGTACAACCATTCTGGAAATCAGTCTGGAGGTTCCTCAGAAAATTGGACATTGAACTGCCTGAGGATCCAGCTATACCTCTCTTGGGCATATACCCAAAAGATGCCCCAACATATAAAAAAGTCACGAGCTTCACTATGTTCATCGCAGCCTTATTTATAATAGCCAGAAGCTGGAAAGAACCCAGATGCCCTTCAACAGAGGAATGGATACAGAAAATGTGGTACATCTACACAATGGAATATTACTCAGCTATCAAAAACAATGACTTTATGAAATCCGTAGGCAAATGGTTGGAACTGGAAAATATCATCCTGAGTGAGCTAACCCAATCACAGAAAAACACACATGGTATGCACTCATTGATAAGTGGCTATTAGCCCAAATACTTGAATTACCCTAGATGCCTAGAACAAATGAAACTCAAGACGGATGATCAAAATGTGAATGCTTCACTCCTTCTTTAAAAGGGGAACAAGAATACCCTTGGCAGGGAATAGAGAGGCAAAGATTAAAGCAGACACAGAAGGAACACCCATTCAGAGCCTGCCCCACATGTGGCCCATGCATATACAGCCATCCAATTAGACAAGATGGATGAAGCAAAGAAGTGCATGCCGACAGGAGCCGGATGTAGATCGCTCCTGAGAGACACAGCCAAAATACAGCAAACACAGAGGCAAATGCCAGCAGCAAACCACTGAATTGAGAATAGGACCCCCGTTGAAGGAATCAGAGAAAGAACTGGAAGAACTTGAAGGGGCTCAAGACCCCATATGTACAACAATGCCAAGCAACCAGAGCTTCCAGGGACTAAGCCACTACCTAAAGACTAAACATGGACTGACCCTGGACTCTGACCTCATAGATAGCAATGAATATCCTAGTAAGAGTACCAGTGGAAGGGGAAGCCCTGGGTCCTGCCAAGACTGAACCCCCAGTGAACTAGATTGTTGAGGGGAGGGCGACAAGGGGGGGAGGATGGGGAGGGGAACACCCATAAACAAGGGGAGGGGGGAGGGGGATGTTTGCCCGGAAACCGGGAAAGGGAATAACACTCGAAATGTATATAAGAAATACTCAAGTTAATAAAAAAAATAAATAAATAAATAAAATTTACAAGAACAAAAATTTTAATAGCACTCACATTTTTTAAAAGGCAGCTGAAAACATACAGCATGAAAAGATCAGCTTCATCTCACTGAGAATTTAATTCAGTGATTAAGCTCTTGCCTAGGATACTCAAGGTCCTGGATTCAAACTCCAATACAAAAAAACAAACAAACAAACAAACAAACAAACAATGAATTTGCATCAAAAACTATCATATGAAAAATACCTCAGGGCTTGAGTGGATGGCAATTCAAAATAGTTTTTCTGATTTAAAAGAAATGTAGCTGACATTTTCTGGAGGCTCAGCCTGTGTGCCCAGCACAGCATTTACTGTGATCCAGAACATATTTGAGATATATGCTGTAGTGTACACAGAGGAGACAAGTCAGCACAAGGTGCTCTACGCCTGTCAGGAAGCAGAATACATAGGACCTGCCCTTTCACTCCTATAAACTCACTGTTCTCTCCATTTGATTTTCCTCAACTGTGGACCACCTTGGTTAATGACACTATCTAGTCACCTTTCTCATAGGGCAGAAAGCTACGTATCACCCCCACCACTTTGCCATTCTTGACAATTGAGCCCTCAGTCCTGTCAGTATCGCTCACAAAGCCAGTCATTCCTTTCTCTCCATTCTCCCTGGTTGACTTGGCTTTCAATGTCGATTGCTTACACTGTTACGAAATCATTCCAAGTCCTTTTTTTCTTTAGTTTCTCATCACTTCAGTCACTTTTTTTGTTATGTGTGAAGTGACTTTCTGAAATGTCAATGTAAAGTTGCTCCTTTATCCTTCATATAAGGTGAAGTCCAAACTCTCTATGGCTATAGTTAAGGTGTGTATTATCTGAGTATTTTTGTCATGATCAACTTCATTCCTATTACTAGTACCCTCTACATTCTGCACAAACAAAATGTTCTTGACTACCCCATGGATTCAATAAGGACTGTGAGTCAGATCCCCCATTAGAGGAGTGAGTCTGGAGGGCAGCTACAAATCACAAGAATGTCTTAAACCACTGACTACAGCAGTAATCCTCCCATGTGGCCACTGAAATCCATTAGGATACTGTTAGGAGGGAAGGTGACTGAGCCTCATGCTTCCACTGTTCCTTCACATCTATTACCTCCTGCGTGCACAGCCACAGTCCTTGAGACCTGCTTCTAGCTACAATAGAAAAGGACAAGGCTCAGCAAAATGGATGGAGTCTTGTCTAATGAACAACTTTGCCTTAAGATCTCCCCATCAGCTTGCTTAAAACTATTTTGTAGTGCAATATGAAATTCTTCATACTCTATCCGCTTTCTTTTTTTTTAATTTTTTTATCTTTATTAACTTGAGTATTTCTTACTTACATTTCGATTGTTATTCCCCTTCCCGGTTTCCGGGCCAACATCCCCCTAATCCCTCCCCCTCCCCGTCTATATGGGTGTTCCCCTCCCCATCCTTCCCCCATTGCCACCCCCCCAACAATCACATTCACTGGGGGTTCAGTCTTGGCAGGACCAAGGGCTTCCCCTTCCACTGGTGCCCTTACTAGGATATTCATTGCTACCTATGAGGTTGGAGCCCAGGGTCAGTCCATGTATCCGCTTTCTATCCTTCTCCTTCCTGGATGGAAGAGCTATATTATGGGTGAGATCCCCTCCTCCTGCTCCCCCATTCAGGAAATTTCTAGTGTATATATTTGCAGCCAGTATTTGCTTCTTGTCAGAATGTCTACATCATCTCCACGTGTGTCATAGTTTTGCTTTCTCCCCATTTTCTATAATATCTCCTAATCAAAGCCTTTCACCATCTTGACATTTGCCTTCAATTCTAAGGTATTGGAGAGGTATTCATTCAAAACTGTGCTTGAAAAGAAAGAAGTGCTGTCTTCTCTGAATGGGGGTTTGGAAGTGTTAGAATATGTCACTCAGTCCCAGACAAATCACACCAAGTGGCAGGTCTCACGTGAAAGGCTTTATTGGTGAGGTGGCCTCTATGAAGTGGGGTGGGGGTTGAGAAGAGAAGAGGAGGATGACAATGAGGACAAGGATGAAGAAGAAAAATGAAGATGAGAAGAAGAGGAGGAGGAAAGAAGAAGAGGAAAAGGAGAAGGAAAGAAAGAAACAAAGAAAGAGTACAGAAACAACAATGCTTACCCTCTCTGTCAAATGCCAAGAGAAATCTCTCTGCCTTCCATAAGTATTTATAATAAGGATCTTCTTCTTCTTCTTCTTCTTCTTCTTCTTCTTCTTCTTCTTCTTCTTCTTCTTCTTCTTCTCCCTCTTCTTCCTCCTCCTCCTCCTTTTCTTCACACACACACACACACACACACACACACACACACACCCTTGATGACTTAAAAGTCATTCCATAAGAAAATATTGATAGGCAGCTGAAAGAGAAGTGGATTTCATAATGCAGACAAGGATCTATCCAATCTCATAGCATAGAGGAAATCCTATCACTTGTTTATTTACCAAGTCAGCAACCCATCTGAAGAGTGAGCAAAGGTTAGCCCTTCACAGACTAGGGAACATTGGTTTTCAAACATAAGAAGATGGCTGGCCTCTTTCATAATAAGAGAAATACAAACTGAAACTACAAGTGCTAATTACCATGTTCCATGGTTTAGATTGACAAATATATAAAAGCTTCCAGATGCTCCATGTCATTAAGGTGTGGGGAATATAACCTGGAATCATACCTAATTACTGCAGATTAATAATAATTAGCAACAGCCTATAGATATACTAGCAGAGGCACACCAAAATAATAGATATACCATTTTTCATTGGAACATAATTACTAGAGGAAATAGTTAAATCCAAAATGAATATCATAAGTAGGAGAATATAGAACTATTCAGTAACTTATAAACAGACCCCCCAAACCAGAAGAGTTATAGAATATTAAAGAACCAATTTCCAGGGCTGACAGTCTCTGACCTCAAATCTTGTAAGTTCCAGTAATCAAGACACTGTGGTTTTGGCAAAAGATTAGACAAATAAATCAATGCACCAGAATAAGGAGAGCAGAAATAGACTTATATAAATATAATCAGTTCCTATGTGAAAACCAAGGAACACAATGAAGCAGAGGGCCAACAGTTGCTTTAACATCGCTGCTGGAACAACTGGACAGGCATGCAAAGATCCAGACAAAGGCCTTACCTAAATGCATCACAAAATTAACTCACAATGGAGAGTCATTCTGCTGTATTTGTTTTTTGTGTCTGTGTGTGCATGCCAGTGTGCCACAGCACATGTGAGAAGGTAGAGAACAACATTCAGCTGTCAGTTCTCTCCTGTTACCTAGGAGATCTAGGGATAGAACTGGGGTCATTCAGGCCTGGGCACAAGCACTTCTCCCTGCTGAGCAGTCTCCAAATGGATATTATAGAGGAAAATGTAAGATGTAAAACTTCTAGGAAATAACATATTAAAGCATCACATTAAACTTGGCTATGATGACTGCTTTCTAGAGACAGATCCAGAGGCACAATCCACAGAAGAGATATCCAGTCTGGACCTCATTAAAATTAAATATATGCTTCACAGAAGACATATCAAGTATATGAGAAGATCAAAGAGTAGGAGAAAATATTTACAAAATACACAACTGTTGAAGGAATACTATGCAAAGAATTCTTAGATATCAACAAGGGGAGAAAGCCTGGTTTAACTGAGCAAGAACTTAAGGGACACGTCCCTAAAGAAGATACACAGAAATGAGCAGACAAAAAAAAATTTCTTATTTGTCATCAGGACCCTGAAAGCTAAGACAATGAGATCCATGATAAGCCTATCACAACCACCAAATTCCAAGATATGACATCAAATGCTGACAGGGATACAGAGTCATAGGAACTTAATTATTTCTGTAGATAATTGCTGTCTGTGTCCTGGACCTGCCCAACCCTACTTGCCCTTGGGGGTTGGAAGTGTGGTGGAGCAGAATCAACTGCACAGACTCTAGGAACAGGTGAGAAACACTGCAGCCGGCTCTTCTGAACACTGCTGCAAGCTCCTTTAATAACTGCCACCTGTGCTCCATTGGTCCCAAGAAAACATCTCTTCTAAACAGCAGTTCCCGATTGGCTGACATTGTCTGCATCGGCAATCCTTGGTCTCTTAGGAATCTCTTGGTCCTCTATTAGGTCCTCCTATGAAAGATACCTTTGCTCAGCACAGAGCATTTATGCAGAGGCAGCCACGCCATTCCTCCTACAGAGAATATACATGAGTACAGCCAGTTGAAAAGATACTTGGTCAGTTCTTAACAAAATTAACCATATTCTTCACTTACGGTCTATGAAATAGCACTCTTCTGACTTTTGTCCAAATGTGTTGAAAAATCTGTCCACACAAAATCTTTGTTGCACAAAGATGTTTACCAGAAATGAATAACCACAAAGAAGTCATCCATGATTTCCAAATGTTGAAAGCTACCAAGATCTCCGTTGATAAATAAATGGATAAACAAACTATGGAATGCCAAGATAATGAAAGATTCCCAGCAGCAAATAAGAAATGAGCTACCAGGTCATGAGAACAGAGGACGTTTACATGTACATGAGTAAGGAAGAGATGCCAATCTGAAAAGGCTACATGCTATATAATTACAGCTATAAGTCATTGTCTTTTTTTTAAAAAGGCAAAACTATGAAGACAATTAAATGATCAGATATTGCCAGGGGTTGAGGGGATGGAAAAAAATGGATTGAACATGGGGGATATCTAGAGAAAATATTTTATATATCTTAATGATAGATACATGATATCTTGTGTTTGTCAGCCCGCAGGAGATGTATACCAAGAAAGTAACCATATAATTGTAATGTAACTATGGCATTTGAGTGACAGTTATGTGTTCACATGGATCCACTGATTCAAGAGTCCTGATGTTGACAGTAGAGTGAGTTATTCATAAAAATAAAGTATTTCAAAAAAAATAAGGAAGGCATAGACGCATACATCCATAGGGTCAATGCTCAGGAGGCAGAAATAATAGTGCCATGAGATAGAAGCCAGTCAATGATACAGTTAGATCATGCCTCAAAAAGCAGGGAGGAGTTGGTAGTTGTTTATGTCAGTTTGACTAGACTGTGGGGCATTCTGATATTTGGCCAAACATTAGTCTGTTTGTATTTATGAGAATATTTCTGGGTGAGATTAATATTTAAGTATAGGTAAGCCTCATCTATTCCTGGGATGCATACCTGAATGCACAATCAGAAACCTCGTGTCTTCTCTGGTCCCAGATTGAAATACTAACTCCTCCCTGTCAGTTCTACCTCCTTTCTGATCTTTAGTTTCTTGGCTTGCCATTTACAGACGGACCCAGTGGTATTGATCCTACAGAGCCTAGATACACACACAGTTGTGATATATATGTCTTTAGTACCCACTCTAAGTTGTTCAGAGTGATTCATAATTATTCCATGGATGATCCTTATCTGTTGTCCTGTTACCTCATGTTGTTTTGAGGTAAGACAAGTCATACAGGTGTGCCATGTCTGCATCATGTTGTCATGTCATGTTTACCGGAGATTTGGATCTTTATTGCAAAGGTAGAAATACACATAGAACATTCACTTGGTCCTCTGTTATTTCAAGAGAGAAACTCCTGGTCTAGCTGGTGCCCAAACCTCCCTGATCCCAGCCCACAGATCCCTGCTCCCAAACCCCATATGTGGACAATCCTGAGACTGCAGGGCAGGAGAGACCGCCACTTCTGCCCACCTTTGCCCACATCCCTGGCCCAAGAGGAAACTCTATAGGGCCTCTGGGCACAGGAAGATAGGGGCAGTCAAGCTGCAGGAGCCCTGAAATCCAGACTGAGCTGGATCTGAAGGGACCTGGTCAAACAGCTCCCTGCACCCAAATCCTGTGGGAGGGACAGCGAGACCTTCAGAGGGGCAGACATGCCTGGGAAACCAGAGGAGACTGCTCTCTGCCCATGTTTCTGAATCTAGAGGAAAACACCTAGCGCCATCAAGGCCCCATGCACACAGGGACCCAGAAGTAGGGGCAAGTCGTTCAGGTTGCTGCCCTCACAGAGAGCTGAAACCCAGCCCCAAGAAGTGACTTCAGGCCAGAGACCAGAGGTAAAACCAACTTTTCTGCTCTAAGTGACCTGCCTGATGAACTCAGGACACACGCCCACAGAAACAACTGAAAGCCAGTGGAAAGGAACGACTACACGCCTGAAAGCAGAACACTCTGTTCCCATAACTGGCAGGAAAACTGGTCTACAGCACTCCTGACACATAGGCCTATAGGACGGTCAAGCCACTGTCAGAAATAACAGAACAAGGTAACACCAGAGACAACCTGATGGCAAGAAGCAAGCGCAGGAACACAAGCAACAGAAACCAAGACTACATATCATCATAAGAGCCTAATTCTCCCACCAAAGCAAACACAGAATGTCAAACACATCAGAAAAGCAAGATCTAGATTTAAAATCACATTTGATCATGATGATGGAGGACTTTAAGACATAAAGAATTCCATTAGAGAAATACAGGAAAACACAAGTAAACAAGTAGAAGCCCTTAGAGAGGAAACACAAAAATTCCTGAAAGAATAACAGGAAAACACAATGAAACAGGCAAAGGAATTGAAAATGGAAATAGAAACAATAAAGAAAGCACAAAGGGAGACAACCCTGGATATAGAAAACCAAAGGAAGAGACAAGGAGCCATAGATACAAGCATCACCAACAGAATACAAGAGATAGAAGAGAGAATCTCAGGAGCAGAAGATTCCATAGAAATCATCTACACAACAGTCGAGGATAATGTAAAACAGAAAAAGATACTGGCGCAAAACATACAGAAAATCTAGGACACAATGGGAGGATCGAACCTAAGGATAATAGGTATAGAAGGGAGTGAAGTAAAATATCTTCAACAGAATCATAGAAGAAAACTTCCCTAACCTAAAGAAAGAGATGCCCAGAAACATACAAGAAGCCTACAGAATTCTAAATAGATTGGACCAGAAAAGAAACTCCTCCTGTCATATAATAGTCAAAACACCAAAGGCACAAAACAAAGAAAGAGCTCTTACTCTCTCTTACCCCTCTTGCTCTTTGTACTTCTCTGTTCTTGTCCTCATCCCCCTCTTCCAAGTGCCTATGGTCAGCCGCCTTTCCTCTCTTCTTCTACTATTCTCTCATTAAACCTCTCCACGTGGAAAAAAAAAACAAAGAAAGAATATTAAAAGCAGTAAGGGAAAAAGATCAAGTAACATGTAAAGGCACACCGATCAGAATTACACCACACATCCACCAGAGACTATGAAAGCCAGAAGATCCTGGACAGATGTCATACGGACCCTAAAAGAACAAAAATACCAGCCCACGTTACTGTATCCAGCAAAACTCTCAATTAATATAGATGGAGAAACCAAGATATTCCATGACAAAACCAAATTTACACAATATCTTTCTACAAATCCAGCCCTACAAAAAATAATAAATGGTAAAGCCCAACACAAGGAGACAAGGTACACCCTAGAAAAAGCAAGAAACTAATCATTTTGCAACAAAACAAAGAAAAGACAAGCACACAAACATAATCTCACCTCCAAATACAAAGAAAACAGGAAGCAACAATCACTATTCCTTAATATCTCTCGACATCAATGGACTCAATTCCCCAATAAAAAGACACAGATT
The DNA here is from genome assembly GCF_021556685.1 of Rattus norvegicus. Lineage (NCBI taxonomy): Eukaryota > Metazoa > Chordata > Mammalia > Rodentia > Muridae > Rattus > Rattus norvegicus. The sequence continues at coordinate 44,558,276 of NC_141535.1, forward strand.
AACAAACTGGATACATAATGAAGACCCAGCATTTTGCTGCCTACAGGAAACACATCTCAGAGATGAAGACAGACACTACTTCAGAGTGAAAGGCTGGAAAACAACTTTCCCAGCAAATGGTCTGAAGAAGCAAGCTGGAGTAGCCATTCTAATATTGAATAAAATTGATTTTTAACTAAAAGTCATAAAAAAGATAAGGAAGGAAACTTCATATTCATCAAAGGAAAAATCCACCAAGATGAACTCAGCCGCTCAGCCTAATGACTGTCAATGCACTTCTTCGCCCATAACATAAGAATAATGACTGCCTTCTCTTGGGGTGGCAATAGGGACTACCTGAAAAAAAATATAAACAGGTACCACATAATTGACCAATTCCTCTTCTCTGGGGAACTCTACTTCCTGTCTCCATGGGGAAATGTCAATTTTGAAGGCTCTGTGCATACAGGAAGTTAGTAACCCTGAATTCAAACTAGCCCTACGAGCCAGGGTCTCAGGCTATCTCATTATATCAGCTAAACTGCAGTACTCATGCTTTCTTTGAACACTCCCCAGAAAGCAGCAGAAAAGATGAGCCCTCTGTGCCACGGGAACCAGCAAAGTCAGGAAGTGGGAGAAGAGCGAGGAAAGAAGGTCTGATGCTGGCCCATTTTCACATTGAGGGATCAGTTAGGCAGACTACAAAAGGGGTTTGACTTCCAGCTTTTGAAAATTCTTGCTTATCCTTTCTTTCCAAAGTAAACTAGATCTTCAATCTTCAGTTTCTAAAAAAAAAAAAAAAAATAGAACAAAGAACAAACACCCTGAATAGCACCAGCCAGCAGACAAGCAGAGTTGCAGCCCGCCAATCTTCCAACTACTTCGAATAGTTTGAACTTTCTTAGTAACTTTAAGATAGGTGCTTTAATTTTTCCCCAGCTGACTAATGCTAAAGTTGAAGACCAGCCAAGTTGATCTGTCCCAGGTCATAGAGCCCATATGGCCAACTGGGAACTAACAGAATGTGTTTAATCACTAGACTACACTGTCCTCCAGAGACCTGACCACTACAGTCTGAGGCAGAAAGAGGAGGAGGCAGCGTTTGAAGTCAGGAAGGAAGTGCCCTTCCTTTATCCTTCTTCTCAGCCCTACCTCGAACATAAGGCTTTCATCCCAGCTCTGCCTAGTTCTCTAATCTCTGTGTCTAGTCTCTCTTTGGTTCCTTAACTCTGATGAAAACTTTATTTTTAGTTGTTTTACTTGGGTCTCCATTGCTTAGTCTTTATCTCTCTCTTTTTAATCACTTTATTGTAATGAACTTACATATTAAAGCATCACATAGCTTATTTTGGTTGTCATCGTCGTTGTTTGGTTGATTTGTTTTGGTTTGTTTTCTTAAGATAGGATGTAGCCCTGGCTGTCCTGGAACTCACTCTGTAGACCAGGCTGACCTCAAACTCAGAGGCCTGCTTCTGCTTCCCCAGTGCTGGGATTAAAGGCATGTGCCACCACTGCCCAGCTGTCACACAGCTCATTGAAGGAAGACACTCACACTCTCAAAGCATAGTCCCAAACTTTATGTATCTCCATGAACTTGGTGGTTATAGTTAGAAGCTGTGAGGCTCTGAGGAGGGAGGGTTTCACACCTCACTATCAATTACATCCCATGCTGTCCGCCTGCCTTTTGAAATACATGTTAATGTTTATTTGGCTGATTGTTCACATCTGAATGTATGTGCATGTGCATCTGCGATTGGATGCACATGAGCCACAATGTGTGTGCATGGCTGAGAGAAGGAGTCAATTTTTGCCTTCCACATGCAGGTTACAGAGAGCGGACTCGGGTTGTCAAGCTTGATGACAAGCCACCTTACGCTTTAAGCCATCTCACCAGCCCACCTTCTCCCATATCTGTATCCCTCTACGCTTGCTTCTCCTAGATCACTATTCTAGACTCAGGCTCCAAGTCTGAATTCCTGACTTCCACTCTAGTTTAATATATCTGTTTATTCCTACCAGTTACACTGCTGGGTTTCAGACCTTCCCAATGGCCTCTGCTGCAATTCTGGTTGGAACGGGATTTCCCCTCCCTGTACCATGTGAAGCCTGCATTTCTTCAATACATTGCTTGTTCCCTCTCCTCTATAATCTTCTCCTCTTGCCATTATTTCAGCAAGGATGTGTCTTCCATCATGGCATGCCTTCTTCGAACAGTAAGTAACTTCTCCTTTATGTAGGGCCTCAACTTACAGAACACAATGCAGTGTAGACACCCAGAGCCTAAAAAACTTAACTAAATGCTCGATACCTTCCCCCATACATTCCAGCAATCTCAGCTACGGCCATTCAATCTTCTTTGACTTGATTAAAGACAAACTATACAATGTACACAACCTACAGGTCTAAGTAAATGGCTCAGTTTGTAAAGTCCTTACCACACAGCCCAATGACCTGAGTTCAATCCCCAAAATCCACATCAAAGAGTGGGTGCAACAGTACTTACTTATAATCTCAGTACCGGGGAGGCAGAGACAGGAGGATCCCAGAAGGCCACTGGCCAGTCAGTGTAGTTGGATCGGTGAGCTCTGGGTCTACTGAAAGACTCAATCTCAGGGAAACAAAACGGACAGAAACTGAGAAAAACACTTGACATTGATCTCTGGCATCCCCAGACATGCTCACACCTAAGCACACCAATGCACTCACACATGCACACACATACTTATATCTGCTTGTGATTGTGACTGCTGCCAGCAAAAGTAAAAATAACTATGTTATTTGTGTGATTGGGAGAAGAGAGCTATTCCCCACAAAGACACACACACAGAGAAGCCAATATTAGGGAGAGAAAGACTGGGAGGAGGATACAGGACCAAGGGAGATGGGTGAAAGTTGGAGGGTGGATTTAAGGTGAATTTAAAATAAGCAATGCCTGCCTTTAGGCATATTTGAAAATAGAACAGGGAGATGCAAACAAATTCTAAGCATATATTAAAATGCATTTCAGTAAATTTAATAGTCTTAAACTTCTATTGCACGTTATAACAAAGTTTGAGGACTTTTCTTTTTGGTGCCTTTATTTAACATCTGATTTACAGACAGATATTTGAGCAGCTTTGGGATTCATTCCTATTGTTTTTAGCTTGTTTTTCCAATCACAGTCAACTAAGAAGGGTTTTTTTTATTATTATTAAAAAGGAATCAAAACAATTAAATGTGAAGTCCACTGCTGCCCTCCAAAATTCAGCAGACCATTGCTAACGCACTGAAGTCAGGAAGCAATCATGGGCCCTTCTCTTTATAGAATGTCTTTCCTCCTTGGGAAACTTCAAAGCCGTTTTCTGATGCTTGGTCTCTGCAGCTGCCAGGAAAGAAATGTGTCTCCACTTACCTCAAAGGGGGTCAGAGCACATGGGGGACTGGCTGGACCCACAGCAGGCACACCTCCCCTCCATACCCACGCTGCCTCCACTGCATCAGAGACCACCCCAGGGATCTGGAGTGGGGGTAGAAAATAGAAGAGGTGCAGGAGTGCCAAACCTCTCCCATGAACCTCGTGCCCCAGATTAGCACCATTAGAGCAGAAGCAGCCAGATGTGGTGATGTGCTCTGCTGTACAAGTTGTTGAGATGGAAAGAAGGGCAGGCAAATACGAAGCGATGCATAGTTGGGATAAGTGTCTTGGGCTGATCCTAGCAAGAACCTCACAAGAGCACACTTCTGGTGTAAAAGAAACTGCAGAAACAAACGAGCGATGGTGGTTTCTATCCCTGAAAAGAGAGAAAAGAACACGATAGAAAATCAGGTCAGGAGTTCTGGTTCTGACTCTTTAGCTGGATGCCCTCTATCCGTGTGATTTCAGGGGGAGGGAGGGTACTGTTCCACTCCAGAAGGGAGGAATAAATAAATAATATTTATTCCATTCTATAGACTAGAAAACATCCAGCAGACTCGTGTGAAATCAAGTGGCAAGCCGCAGAGCTGGGATTTGTGTCTAAGTTTGAAACCACGTGATTATTTTTTCATTATACCAGATTGCGTTTCTGTTCTGGATACTTGGGCCCTTTCAACCATGTGCTCCCCAAAATTCTAAGATGCTTCTCATTCTGGAGAGCTATCATACTTGGCTTCTAGCAGGCAAAAAAGAGTCCATGTGCTCTATGAATCTTGGTAGAGAGACTAACAAAGAGCGAAAGCTTAATATGCCAGGTATTGGAATAAAATCTTGATTAAAATAGTTGGTTTCCCCAAATCTCTTTGACATTTCAACAAATAGGAGGTAGAAGGGGGCCTATGACTGTATGATTAATTGAATTATTTTCCAACAGCTAGGACATTAGTGACCTAAAAAACAATATAATTTTTTAAAAGTCTACAAAGAATCATTTTAAAGAAGCAGAGGTATATCAGTAGGTGCTCTGGTCATGAATGTTTGTGTGTGTGTTTGTGTGTGTGTGTGTGTGTGTGTATGTGTGTGTGTTTGTGTGTGTATGTATAATATACGTGCATATATGTTACATGCATGTAAAATAGATAGCAGACGATAAGTATGTAGATAAATGATAGGTAGACATAGGATAGAGAAAGAGAGACAGACAGACAGACAGACAGATAGACAGAGAGACAGACAGACAGATGTTAGATATGAATTTTAACTCAGCTTTTAGGATCATCTTGCTTTTTATATCCACCACATTTGGCAGGGTTCATAAGTCCCTGGTGAGTAGAAGAAAGAACAATATTTCATGCATCTCAAGCTAGCTTTGAAGTTGCTGTGTAGCCAAGAATGACCTGGAACTCCTGATCCTCCTGCCTCTACCTCCCAAGTACTAGGATTGCAGGTATGCACTACCACGTCAGCCTTAAATCTTTTGTTCTTTACACGGGGCTCCTGCTTCTATGCCTGGATTCTGCATTCTCACTACTAGTGCCTACTTCCAAGACTCCCTTGCAAGATCCTCCTGATGCTTCTGACTTCTACAGGGAGGAGTGCACCAGGACAGTTTCCTAACTACATTATCTGGTTCATCTCCTCAGAAGTCATGGCTTGATAAGACATTTATACATTAGGTCCCAAGACGTGTGACTGAAGTTTACCCTCCCCTCTAAGCTCCTGGTTTTGGATATCTGCTTGTCTTCTTAACATCAGCTCTTGGGATCCAGCAGGCATTTCAAACTCAGCACATCTGAAAGATCATTCCCAACAAACCAAACCATTTTTCATTTCATTATCCCACACTATTCCATATCATTATTTCATGCAAAGCCCCAAAAGTCATTTAAATACACCTGCCTTTTCCTCTTCCTCCTTCTCATCCTTCTCCTCCTCCTCTTCCTCCTCTAACCTATTCTCATCCATCCACTGCATACTTCTAACTTCTTCTGGGCACACTTCGAGCTTGCTCTTGCCTTAGGGCTTTCTACTCTTTCTTGCTGCTCCTGCAACATGACTCCCTGAGATGCTCACAGAGCCATCCCTCCAGATAACACGGGTCTTTTCACATGAAACCTCTTTAGAGAGGATGTCTGCAAGAACTATCCAATTTCACTCCCTGGTCTCCAAAATCACCATAATTCTGCTCACGTCTCGCAGGGTATCCTTTTAATTGTTAATTAAAAGGATATCATTATTATCCTAATAATATGTGCTATTATTTGTGTGTATATTTATTCATAAATGGGTTTGTTTGTCTGCTGACATGTGTGATTCTGGGCCCCATCCTCTGTATGTGACCTTCAGGGGTCCTTGTCCATTGTTTGCCGGTGTGTTCCAGCATTTACCAAAGAACCTGGTGTACAGCAGACACTTAGAATTCTTGACACCAAATCCTCTGTGATGCCTGGCTGTTCTTCTTCTAACTCTGCATTTATCTTTGGTATCTGGCTATGAACGTCTCTAAAGTTCACAGAGTATATAGTTCTCATCTAGTTATTCTTTTCCCTTCCATACTAGATACCATTTCAGTGTTAGTTAATTGCTATTTTGCTACCATTTAACATAACCCTTTAACTCTCCCAAGCACAACCTATCCACTCGCGGTGGAAAGAGTCATGACACTATGCTCCTCCTTACACTGCAGTCTGATTCAGCTTTAGGGAGAACGATTTTTCTCATCTCTGTCTTCTCCCAGCCCCTTGTTCATCCCAGTCCTGGACACATCCCAATACAGGACAGCGATACAGCATTTTTTTCATGTGTTGTGGATCAGTATGTGTCTAGTGCTGTGTAAGTGACATGGTCATACCTGAGGAAGCAAGCATGACATCTCTCCTAGTCTAGAGGTAGAGTAGAAGGCTCCAACACGGTCACAATGTGGACAGGACTGTATGTCTTCATTTTGCTAGGGCCGTATACAGAAAGAGAATCAAAGCCAGATTGGCTTTGTCTAGAAATAACCAATGAACCATGCTCACAGACCTCTACTTGAGGTCTAAATCAAAATTAGAAACTTAAAGATCATGCCAGACTATTCTTAAACTACATAAAACTCTGCGAGTTTTAGAAATGGTTTTAGAAAGACGCTTACAAGCCTTTCCTTCTAAAATCCTTTAAACAATGGAAAGAACAGTGTTACTCATGGAGGCGGAGGTCCTCCCAGTAGATGGCTTTCACAAATGATTGACAGCAACAGTACTTCCCCGAGATTTACAGAAGCTACATTTACATAATCGCATAAAGTGACTCAGAACTGACCTCACTCCCGAAAACAGGCAACAGATGGCATCAGGATGCTCTGCTGCAGGGAGAAGGATAATGAAAATCACTCGCCGTGGCAGAGCCATCAGACCTGTTTGCAGGCTCCCTGGACTCTGTAGGCATCCATTAGCTGCTATATTTGCTCCTTTTGAAAGATGCAACCAGGATTGCGTGAAGACCCCAAAAGGTGTCCTTACTGACCTAGACTTGACCAAGGAGGGAAAGGAAAGAGTTTTATAATCTCTGAACCCTCTGTATTCCTTATATCCTGTTTTCACTCTAACCTATCCTGTCAATGTGTGGTTGTCCTCTGACAGTGTGTTCAGTATGATACAGAGGTACTTCTAGTTGACCCAGAATTCAGTCGGAGCAGTTCAACTCTCAGGTAGTTTGCTATGGATGAATGTTGAATGTAAAAGTCTTTTCATTCATGTGCTATCAAAATAAGAACATGTATTATTGGAGAAAGGCCACAGGCCAATGAAAATAGTGTTCCTACCTCAAATAGACAATGGACATTAAAATAATGAAGAAAACCATTATCTTCTAAATAAACATATACCTTTTTCCTAAACCAGTCAGTGTTCAAGGCACCACAAATGGGTGGGGTTTTTTTCTGAAATCTGCTACCTTTCCCTTCAAAAAAACCATGAAAATGAACTTTTGTCTTTCCATAGCAAACCGATGAAAAATGACCAGTACTTGTTTGGTTCCCAGGCAACTCTTTCTGTGTACCTCCTCTGTGCCAAGCATTTACCCTGAGCTCTGGAAAAAGATAGCCTGACTTTCCCTCAGAAGGGAAAGGACACACTTCACCTCTGTTTCTATTGCAACACACTGCACACCAAGCAGCGCTCCTATCCCTTGACTCACCATGGGATATACACATCACTTGCCATGCAGTCACTTTCACTGGCCACACCCACACACTCCCCACTGTCTCAAGTTCATGTATATGACTACAGTGGTCTGCAGCCCACATCTGCTGTCTGTCCTGCTCATGACAGCACCCCAGCTATCTCGGTCCAGCCCCCAAAGACAAGTTCCAACAAAGGACAAGCTAGAGTTCTTCCAATTTACCTTGTATGGATGTCTGCTTGTCTGGAGTCTGGTGGCACCTCCTTCGTGCACCCCTATTTACCTTCAGAAACTGTGCAAGCCCATACCTGCTAACACTTGCATTTGCATGCCAGCTTCCCCACAAAGCCTGTGCTCTTTGCCTCCACTTTACCTAACTATAAAGGAAGAGGCTCAGGAGGACTGGATGGAGGGGAAGGAAGGTGGAAAGATAAACAGATATACTACAGGTTGCATCTGTGGAAAAATGGCATGACTCAACTATTTTGCTAGTTTCATATACTTCAATCTAAAAATAGAAAGTGGCTTGATTTTCGCCCCCTAAGGAAAGTGGTGGTGGCACATGACTATAACTCCAGCACTCAGGACAGACAGAGATAAAAGGATGAAGAGTTTGAGGTCTTCTTACACAACCCCAAAAGACCCTGTCTGATAGAGGAAATAAAGCAAAAAGTGAGCACTTGGTGTAGGACTCAGTGGCAGTGTGCTTGCTTGGTGTCACTGTTTAGATGTAAAATGTCCCCCATAGATTCTTATGTTTGAACACTTGGTCCCCAGGCAATAGTGCCCTTTGGGGATGTAACAGAACCTGTGAGAGATAGAACATTTGTGGATGAAGTATGTCATTGGGAACCAGCTTTGAGGTTTTATATCCTGGCCTCACCTACTCTTAATGTCACTTCTTTCCCACCATGCTGAATTCTAAACTTCTGAAAATATAAGCCAAAATAAACCCCTTTACTCTTAAGCTCTTTTGGCCAGGTCTTTTATCACAGTGACAGAGAAAAGTCTAATACATCTAGAATGTGCGAGGCCCTAGGTTAGACCCCAGCACAGAGAGAGGGGCCAGGGAAGGAAAGGAGCAGCCAATCAGTTGGACCGTCATAGCCACCACTTTCTCCAGTGAATTCGTTATTATGGGGATCCGCCTCTGCAGCCCTAACAACTGGCCACAAACAAATTTTGGGATGCAAGCCATTCATAAGTTGAAGACTGCCTACAAATGATGCCCTTTCCTGAATAAGACAGGCTGATGGATTGTGTTTGTTAGAATTACTGAATAAAGGAACCACAAAAAGCTGACTCCGGGTCTCCAGATAGCCCTCCCAGCCTTCTGGCTCCAAAATACAATTGCAATCTGAGTTTATCTGGGGGTGAGCCAAGAAAAAACTAAAAGGGACCAGGGATGCAATCGGACTCAGAAGGCTACAGAGGGGCCATGTGTGTCAACCTGGAGACACTAGAAAGCCAGATTCCCCAGGCGACAATTGTGGGGTATAGGTGTAAAGCAGGCTGCACCCATGCCTACCCATTGGAATAACCTGGGAAGGTTCTTAATTCTAGCCAGCACTCTGGGTGCAGAGTTCTTCCCTTGCTCTCTCACTGTAGTTTGCAAGCCCTTCCTGTATCCCACAGCAGGCTTGACTAGCCCAGCTGCATGGAGGAACTTCTGCGACAGAACCCAGCATGTTTTGGTAGTGTTCCCTCAGAGTACTCAGTGATAGCTTTGCATTTGCTGTGTTCCTAGAAGGAGCTCTCTCCTTTAAAGTCTGCTCAAGACCTATGTTTTCAGGAAAGCTTCTAATTTAATGACATAATGCATGACCTGATCTTTCCCCTCTACACAGATAGAGCTGACACACCATAGAAAGGAACGGAACTGAGGGTGTTGGAGGCAGAAGTCATGTTCTCAGGCACGGAGTTCTTTCTGCCAAGGGACCCCCAGTTTCTTTATTTACACAGAGTCAGTGTGGGCTAGCTAGCAGTAACTCTGACAGCGGCAGTTGATTTGTATCTGTTCACAGATTTGCTGACTGAATGGTGAATTTTCAGACTCTAATCTATTTCCCTGCCAAAATAGATGGATAAATGTCATTCTTATAAACTAGACAGGGCATCCTGCACTTATCTCGCAAGCACACATTTTCTTCCTAAAATTGTTTATGTCATTCAGAAGAGAAATATTAATCAATGTGGCAAAAAAAAAAAAAGCCTGTACTCTGTCCAATTTCATTCACTGACGAAAGCAAGGCAGAACGTAACAGCCCCCTTGTCCTGCTGTCTTTGTTTCCCATGTACTGAGTGAAATTGCACAGGAATTATGAGCAGTTAGCAAATGGTGTATAAATGACCAAAACCAAATGACAGCTCCATGAACAGAAGCAGGCTAGCCCTAGCTGAGCCAAACTGCTTGAGTTCTGGAACGAAAAACGGGGAGTCAAGTTCCATCCCTGGCATGGAACCCAGTTCACCATTGATCTTCACTTGCCCTCGAGTCCATGGCTTCCCAGAGCACACACAGGGCTTTGTGACCTGTACTGCAGTGTAAAGACAGAGCCTGCTAAGCCAAGTGGGAGGGCTTCGGCTAAGCCAAAGCTGCTGGGAGGGCTCCTACAACATGCCTCTCCTAGGGGGAGTATAAGCTCTCCAAAGAATCTCTCTGGAGCTGGTGAGCTATTGTTCCATTGTCAACCTCTGATGCTACAGGAGTCGTGGGAGAAGAAACAGGCCGTAGAAAACATCCTCTTTCCCCAGTGGTGCCAATGCTGTTGACAGCTTGATCCAACAGTATTAGAAAGGTTAGCCGTGCCTAGCTGCCTTCAAAGGTCAGACCAGCTCCATCCATCTGCTGCCTCCTTTGCTCGCCCAATACCATCCCTTCTCCAGCCTTAAGCCATTTCATAAGCTGGGTGTGTCACCATTGTTTAGGTTCAAGGAAAGAAAGCTCAAACTGTCTCACCTAGAGTCTAGCTTCTAGCCTTCGTCTTTTCACCGGAAACACACTTAGCCAGGCATTCAGAGGGCAGGTTGAAGCCTGATTTGATTGGTTGTTTAGAGAGGTATCCATTTTCTCTAAAACCAGAGGTGCTCCTAAGTGGGAGCAGATGTGCAACACTCCTAGGCAACTTGTCCCAAGCCAGACTTGGTATCTGGTCTTTTTCCTGCCCCAAGTCATTTCCCTGGAACACACTGTGAGCATGTGAGACAGATCAAAAGCAAGTTCCTGCCCCGATGGTAAGAGAGCTTTTCGTGATGTTCTCATGCTCTTGGGTTCATTTTGTCTATTTTAATAGTTCATCCTGCTTGATGGCAGGGGTTGGGGGGTGGGTTTCTTCAAGGAATGCACAATGGAAGGGGAACTGAGAAGCGGTGCCTTTTGTAGTTTGTTTCTCTGGCTTTACTTTTAAGTTGGCTTTCTCCTTGCTTGGCAAGAGGAGACACATGGCAAAAAGCTACAGGTGCTGCCTTGTGGTATACTCTGGTCACATCTGAACTAGGGAGCCTCAATTTATAGACTAGGAAATAAAATAAAATGGTCCTAAAACTCTGCTAAAACTGTAGTTTTAGACTTCTGCATTTTTCCTATCCACTGAGCTTTGTCTTTTTAACTATAGTTTTTCTCTTCCTTGCCTGCTAAAATCAAAAGGAATCAAAAGTAAATGACCCATACATCTGTCCTTATTATTAATAGGAAACTATACTCTAAATTATCCATCTTGTTTCAGGATAACATGTGCCACACCTTTATCTTTTCAAAGTCATTAGTTTTGGGTTTGTTTGGTTTTTTTTTTCTCTTCCCATTGAAAATACCCCAAAAGGGGGCTGGAAAGCTAGCCGAGCAGCTAAGAGCACTTCATTGCTCTTGATGAAGAGCCAGTTCAATTCCCAGCACCCCACATAGCAACTAGCAACTGTCTACAACAACACTAGTTCCAAAGCATTTGGTGCCCTCTTCTGGACTCCCAGGGCACTACACACAGTGTGTGTGTGTGTGTGTGTGTGTGTGTGTGTGTGTGTGTGTGTGTGTGTGCCAGGTATGGTGGTACATGCCTTTAAAACTAGTAACACAAAGAAATATCCACCCCAAACATCAACAACAGCAGTGCTGAGAAGCTTGTCTACAAATACCAATGGTCCTGGAGATGCAAAGCCTTTCTGGAGGTACAAAACCATTAATAAACAATAGAGTCACTGGACCAGTGGTCATCTAAATAGTACATTAAAGGTTCTATATACACTTGAGAACAAAGACTAAGGAGCCAAGATTTGTAGCTGCTCCCATTATTGCGGATTTGCCTAGCAACAGAAATGACCAGTTAGGTGCTAAAGAATGCTGCTGCCATCTAGAGGACGAAAAGAAAATTTCCTCCTAATGCCGCACCACTTATTCCAAGGGCACGAACTGCAAGATCGCTGGCCACGTGTTTTTCTTTCATAACGATAAAGACAGAAAGGAAAAACATCACTTATCTCCAGTCTGAGTGTATGCTAGGAGACTGAGAGCCTGTGTTTCTGATGAGGACACCAAGTGTTTGACTTTATTCTCATGTTTAGTTGTAGTGCAGAGAGGGTCAACTAGTAGCCCCAGAGTTCTCTTGTAAGACCTTTCGTTCCACACATCATTTTCTCCAGGTCATGGCAATAAGTTGCAGGCCACTTATAAATCACAGTGGTTTACTATTCACTGTTACCAAATTACTAAATTTTAAAAGTTAAATTAGCTCAAATAAAAAGAATGCAAAGAAAAACCAAGTTGGGGCTGGAGAGATGACTTGGTGGTTAAAAACAATTGCTATTGCAGGACCAGGTTCAGTTCCCAGAATCCACAAGGTGGTTCCAACCTTCTCTACCTGTAGTTTCAGGAGATCTGAACTTCTAACCTTCTTGGACACCAGGCATGCATATGGTACAAAGACAGAGATGTGAGCAAAAACTCCTACATAATAAACAGATAGATGGATAGACAGACAGACAGACAGACAGACAGACAGACAGACAGACAGACAGATAGATAGACTAAAGAAACAGGGAAGAAAAGAACCATGTCTTGAAAGACAGAAGTTTTTTCTCTAAGCAAGCATAACACGAACACACACACACACACACACACACACACAGATACAGACACAAACACACTGACATACACATATATATGAACACACAGAGACACAAAGACAAACACACACACATAAAGATACACAGCTGTAGGAAAGACTTCTCTAAGAACTTGAAAGTGTGAAAAGGTTTGTTCAGTTTTCCATTCTGTTTGTTTTCTTTATCCTCTCATCTCTGGAGAAGCTGTGCACAGACTACAGTAAGGTGTACCACAGAGGCTCACTTTCTGTTCTATATTTCGTCTTCCTCAGCTTCACCATGGCCAAAGGACTGACCAAAAATGATTATCTCCCACCACTAGAGCTGAAAAGCTTCTACCGCCATCATGGCGTCTACAGACAATATAAAACTTAGCTTCATAACTCACTTTGAAACAAGTCTGAACTCATTTGTGCTTCAGGAAAAAAAAAACAAAGACCAAGACGTTCTATTGTGACTTACCTACAGAACCTTTAGACCCTAGCCCAGCTCATAATTCAGTTCACAGATGGACAAAATAAAATGGTGGTTCTTCCTCCTCAGTCTCTATGGACCATCCTTACTGCCCACCATCACTGCATTCTTCCTCCTTGAGGTTTCGGTAGAGCGTCCCTACCACCTTCCACCTCTAACATCCCACAGTGATACGACACCACATCCAGGCCTCACTCCATTCAAGAAGGAAAGCCTTGCAGGAAACTACAATTGGGACAGAAGAGAGCCTCGTAAATAAGACATGATTCCCTAGCAGAAAGAATAATCTGGGGGCCAGCATTACCCCTTTTACAGCTCAGGACCACAGACCGACTGATGGAAAGATGTTTGAATGAACGAGAGGTGAAACAACAGCTGTAGAACACAGGTTCTCAACCTGTGGGTCACAACCCTTTGGGGGCTGCATATCTGATACTCTATATAGCCAATATTTACCTTACAACTCATAACAGTAGAAAATTACAGTTATGAAGTAGCAATGAAATAATCTTATGGCCGGGGGTCTCCATATGAAGAACTGTATTAAACATTAGGAAAGTTGAGAACCACTAACATAAAACAAGATACAAAATTGTCATTAGAATTCAAGCACATAAGTTTGCTACATGACTATTCCCCTAAGTACAGAAACTTGGGTAGCATTAACTATTACAAGGGAAAGCTCTTTCTTAAGAAAACACATGACACTCTCTGAAACACACGCAATGTTTATACTATATTAAGTAGTAAATGTGATGAGATGCAAAACTTTTTTTACAACCCTCTGAGTTGTTTGAGGGTCAGGTGACATAAAGCAAGAGATAGCTCCTAAAATGTCCCTCTCTGTGTACCTGTTACTATCACAGTTATTGCTAAATGCAGTAAAATCAACCACAGAAATTTCTTTAAAGAAATATTATATTTTTTCCTGCGGGCAGAGATATTTATTCCTTCAAAGATCACATATTCTGAGGACTCTCCCAAAATGTAAAAAAGGGACAAATGATTATTTGAAATTGTAACCACTGCCTGCTCGCCATGGCAATATGTGGTCCTTCAGAGAGAAGTCAAGCTAGAATACAGTTGGAAGCTTTCTCCTTGCTGGCAAATCCTCAGGGTGCCAGAAAGTTCTATGCAAGCTACTGGAAGAGAATTCCATCAACAATCTTAATTACTTATGGTCTCCATGTTCAACACCACATGATGACAAGATGAGCTCATTAGTGCAATAGTGACACATCTGTTAAAGGGACATCCAACTACTTTCAGATTATGTTTGAGGCCTGCTCCATGAGACAGAACTCAGTATTGTAGACCCAAAAGCCAATGGCCGAGAGGTCATAGACCCTAATGGGAGACTTCTGCTGTGGTTGACAAGTTGACACTAAGTGCCCATTGAATTGCCTACCAAGTTCCACTTACATCAATTTTGTCTCCTACCAAGTCCACAGCAACCAAGTTTTTTCTGTACAACTAACCTAAGAATGGAGCCTTTCTCTTTGTTTTCAAGCAGGTAGGTGTTCTTTGAGCGAAACTGTCATCCTTGTGAGGTTTTGTCTTTCCTGCTTCTTCCTGAACATGTTTATGAAGCCTGTTTATGTATCCTCCCCACTCACCATCATTCTAGAAATTTCCCCGTCTTTTCTCCTGAGTTAGTAGTTTTGTTTTGTTTTCCAGATCTCATGGCCTCACCTCTTGACCCACCTCTGGTTTTCCTGAACCAAAGAGGTTAATTCTGGTAAAGAATGAAGTAGGAGATACAGTCTCAGCACTGTCTGGGAAGCCTTTATTCCTGCCTCAACCTCATGGTGAGGGTTGTAGGCCTGATGTCATGAAGACTAAGGACGTTCCAATTCAGCTCTTCTTGCAACTGTTGGGGATTTCTGCTTAAAAGCAGGAAATATATCCCCCACCTCTTCCCTGCCTCCTTCCCTCCTCCCTCGCTCCCTCTCTCCCTTTTATTCTCTCCAGTTCTAAACCCTCACAAGAGTGTAGGTTGTGTTGTGGCCTGTTCTGCCCATCTCTGACGTAACTAACTCAATCCAGAAGCTTCACTCACACCTGGAGGATTTTCTTAATTCTCTCCTTCCACAATACCCTTCCCACTTGTCTCTGTTCTATAATTTCTATTAATTGGATGACTCGCTTGATAAATTAATCCCTTAATTTTTAAGAAATAATGGCTCTCCAGTTAGCATTTTGTAGTATTTGACAAACTCTGTCTTCTAAAAAAAAAATGCTAGAGATTTTCATTTCTTTTTAAGTTCCAAGAGCTCTTTCTGTTTTGTGAAGATTTGTGGTTATTTTAAGTGACATTCTGTTCTTGTTTCTCGGGCAGTATTACCTTTTATTCTTAGAAGATATTATTAATAGCCTTACTTTTCAAAGACTTTCCCTTTTTCCTTTTTCTTTTGTTGTCTCTGCTTTCCTTTGTGTTCCTGATTCTCCAAATATTCCTACTTACTACATCCTTTTCATTAAAAGTTTCATTTTCAATCATCACTGATACCTGAAAAATAGGAAATAATCGATCAGCACTGATACCTGAATAACAGGAAATAAAAAAGCACCTCGGAGTTCTTTGTGCTTGGAGTGATAGGCTTTGCTGTGAAAACACTTGGCAGGCCATGGATTGAGGAATCCCTGAAATTCAGTATTCCAAGATCTCCTCAACTTCTTATCCTCTCCACTCTTTTGCCAAGGTGATGAGAGCCAGGCCATGGACACCCGCTAACAGTTTTCTCTTTCTGCACTGTATAGATTTGCACTTCAACTTCAGTGAGTCCGTTCTACCACAGATAGATATGGTGAAACTGGTAATAAAATAACTAACGGCCATATACAGCAGATGCCACATGAATTCATGTGTAGTGTCTCCTGAGCATGGGAAACAGGGTGGAGGACACTTACTCTCTCCAGCAGAAAACCTAAGCCATCCATCCAGTTATTGTGCTGGCAACAGGAACAACTTTGCCTGGGTTTTGAAAATGCCAAACAATCACCTATCTTGGCTTCAATCCCAGAGACCCCTGAGCCATTGGCTCCTGTCAAGTCACTCTGTGGCACCCATCTGCACTGCCTCAACTCCAACCACCCTGCTACATGTAAACCACCAACACTCTCACCTCATGTGTTCTCTGACTAATTGTCATCTATAATAGACCCCAGAAACAATGAGCTCCCTGCTTCTATAGTCCAAATTTACTCCCTGTGTATATGCTGCTGTTGTTACAAATGCTTTGTCCTGGGTTTGAATCCATTTCACGTTTCCCTACTTTTTTTTTCCACACATATTACTTTCATTGCACAGGCATGAAAACTATAAGCTTTTTCAGGACTCCCGTCATAGTCGCTTCCTGTAGTTGTTACTCAAACTGACCACTATTTCTCTCCCTGTATCTGAACCTGACTGGGATGTGATTGCATAATTCTAGTTCAAGCTATCCTTCAACGCACCTTGAATTTAAAATGGCCTGGTGCCTAGCTTTGCTCGACTAGATCCAAGGAAGACATAGTTTGTAGGTTTCAAATACAGACATCGGGGTTCCTGCATGCCTCCGCACACTCTCTTGCAATGCTGTCCAACCACAATGTGTAAAGTAAGCCCCTGCTCGATGTGTTAAATAATGGCAGTCTGTATTGGGGTCCAGAAGCCAGTCAGCTCAGACTTCCCAGACGGAAGCCCCTGACATATGAAGGCGCAGGGGAAGGCATCTTTGATGCGTCTGCTTTTTAATCCTTGCATTCATTTCATGTTCCTGTTTCTGATACCCACTGTCTCTCTAACCCTGAGCCTTTCTGGGTCTCTGCAGTACGAACATTTGCTGCCGTTGGGCCTCCCTAAGCCCAGCTGAGGTCCTGGCTCCTGGAGAATGCTTTGTCGCTGTCCATGTCTTTCCTGCTTTAAAGGCGATAGAGCTATGATGTCTTCCTCTGCTCCCCTTGTTCTGGTTTTTAATGGCCTTTTATTTCCTAGCTGCAAAGTTTAGTGGTCCTTTGAGAGGATGGCAGGCCAACCAGATGTACTAGACTAGACAGATGTACAGCCAGAGTTAACAAGTCTCACTTCGCTTTAAAAGGAAATGGGAGACTATAGAATGTAAATAACTGGCTGGCCCAAAGCTTCAAGATAGTGGTTAGTTGGGGGATTAAAAAAAAAAACGGGAGGCTTGGGGTTGGGGATTTAGCTCAGTGGTAGAGCGCTTGCCTAGGAAGCGCAAGGCCCTGGGTTCGGTCCCCAGCTCCGAAGAAAAAAAAAAAAAAAAAAAAAAAAAAAAAACGGAACCCTCTACAGTCCAGAGTTCCTTCCTCTACTTCATGCTACATTTGTTCTTTTTTTTTTTTTTTTTTTTTTCGGAGCTGGGGACCGAACCCAGGGCCTTGCACTTCATGCTACATTTGTGATTAGGTCAGGCAGCCCATGTGATGGGCCAAGTCTTATCCCCAGTTTACATTAGTATAGATTCCTCTGTACCGTAGGTGAGAGTCTGCAATTCAGAGGTTCGTTCTAGCCTTGACAACTACTAACATGACCAGCGTATGTAAAGAGCACTGTAAAGTCAACAATGGGACATTCTGTATTTCCCAGGTAATGTCTAACTGTATACCATCATTCACACAGAATTATGAAATTTGTCAACTCTCATATGTAAACAAGACTCTGAACAGTCAGTATTAGAATTTTAACTACATAGGCAAATATCTGAGCTACAAACTAAGACAAACTTGCAAGCTACAGGGTATGGACATGACACGCAGGTAAATGACCCTCAAGCTAGTTGGAAATGACTAGAACTAGGTGTTTCATGGCTTGGTATATAATATCACACAGATCAGTTACAATACCTAGTTTCTGTCAATAACTATCAGTGACTATGCCCAAAGCTTTGTTCCAGTCACAATCTGCCACATTTTCTCTCAGGCCCTTTTCCAGAGACTACACTTAGCATCACCAAACAAGTCCAGGAAGAATTGAACCAGCATGGAGGGTTGGGGAAGGATCTGAAGACACTGACAGAGTATCCCACACCTCTGAGTAAAAACATAATTGCTTCTAGAGAAGTGATACCTCTTGTTTTGTTTCTTCACCTAGACCTATCTGTGTATTTCCTCAAGACAATTGCATCCTGAAGAATGTAGGGACCTGTAACACAGCAGTATGAGCATCCCTGCCTGGCTTACAGAATTCAGACCCTCACGTGAGGTGAAGACACATTCGCTGCACGGCCTTCCATCAGGTTCGATCCTTTTATCATTGTTCTACTTTTTATTGCTAATCAGAGACTTTCGCCTCATACACAGGGTCTGCACAGTTCTGGTCAGTCCCTTCCAAGGGTGTGTGCTCACTGCATTTCTCCTGGCATGGTGAGGAGGCTCGATTAGCACACTGAGCAGGCCCCCTTATGAATAAGGGGGAAAATTAAGATTGCTAATATTTAATGAACTCTTGTTCTTTCCATACACTTTGACAGACACTTTATAGGCATCTCATGTCAACCCAAGACAACTTTATGAGGCAGGAATGATTATTATCTTCCTTTTATGGACTCAGAAGCTGAGACTTTGGAAAGTTCTAGATGACTCAATTTGCAAGCATAACAAGTAAGAAGTAAGCCTAATTTTTCCAAATTCAAAAGTTGTGTTCCTAACCACCATGATTCCTATCAAATCAAACCAAAGTGGAGAGGCTTTGATTTATGTGACAGAAAATTAGGGACCCAAGATATTTTAAGATATGTGATTTAAAAGTCTATGGACAATGGTCTTCAGAGTTTAAGACTGAAAAGAAAAAAAGACTTGCCAAAGTAGAGTGGAATGTAGCTGTGAAGAGACCAGGGACTCAATTAAGGCCAAACAAACTGGGGGTTGTGGGGGACAGAAAAGCTCATAAGAAATGTCTCCAAGACTATCCAATAAAATTCAGTGTTATATTTTTAAGTAAATTAGATTCCAAGGTGATACTCAAATAAGAAACTGACTGATTTTAACAATATTGAGACCACATACATAAACAGAATGTTCGAGAAGCCAATGGAGTTTGTTTGTCGGTGTGTTAAATTAGAGCTGACATGGGAATAGAGCTTATGTTGGAATGGTAACATAGCCCAAACAATCAACTATTTGTTTCAAAGTAAATATTGGAGGTACAAGTCAACGATCAATGCCTGAACCACTGGAGTTTTAAGATGTTATGGACCATGTCACAAATAATAGGTGAGGGTAATAGAAAGATTCAAGTGATGGAAACAACCATGTGCATAAATAATACAGAATGGGGGAAGGAACTGTAATAGAGAGATGAGCTGGGTGCCCGGAGACTTCCAGGATGTATTATTCCTCCTGGTAAAACTAGAGAGGGCTTAATGGGGGAACTGGGGAGCATTTGAGGTGGGTTTTCAGTGAGGCATCAAACATCAAAGAGTAGAGAAAGAGGGAGAGAGGGAGCAAGGGAGGTTCCCAGTAGAGTAAGCAAAGCTTGCAGCTCTCAGGAGCAGGCTGGCTTAGGAATGCAGTTAGTCCACAAGGCAGAAATAGAAGGTTCTGGAGTAGGGATGAGAGAGCATAGTAAAATGCCAGGCAGGGGAAATAGGTTGGAGCCAGATAATGGAAGGCCTTGAAGTCTGTA
The DNA here is from genome assembly GCF_021556685.1 of Rattus norvegicus. Lineage (NCBI taxonomy): Eukaryota > Metazoa > Chordata > Mammalia > Rodentia > Muridae > Rattus > Rattus norvegicus. Next base: position 44,578,003 of record NC_141535.1, read on the forward strand.
AGGGAGCTTGAGCTTTGTTCTGTAGATAATTTGAAGTCATCCGAAGTTTGATCATATATGATTCATAGGCTGATCTTTTATTTCTTCCCATATGTAAATATATGATTTTTTATGAAGTTTTGCCTCTTATCTCTTCCTAGTCCTCTGCATCATTTGGTAGCCTGTCCTTGGCTTAATGTTCCTAATGTCCCTTGCAGTTTGCATGTTCTATTCAGTATTTCTAATTAACCCTTTATCTAACCTAGAGCTCTTTTTTTTCTCCTTCCTAGGCTTATAGCTGAAAGTCTTATCAACATCAAACAGAGATGTCAACAAAAGAATTCTCCCTCTTTGATTTTAATCCTAAAGTCTATTTCTGATCCACTACTCATTTGACCCAGATCCCATTTGCAGTAAGAAAGGAAAAGTCTTTCTGAATGCTTTTCCCTCGGTGGTTTTCCTTTGGAGCTGTCTCCTATTATACCATCTTTAGTGATTTCCTTCAAAGGGTTCAGCCTCACAGCAAATGGATCTGAAGAAGTGAAAATGTGTCCCTTAGGGAGAGCCTTCCTGCTTCAGACCCGAAAAGTGCCTGAAAGGTGAGAATGTAAGTGAGAGGAAAAGAGAGAGAGATTGGGGGTGGGGAGGAGAGTGAAATTCAGGAGTCAGATCCCTGATGTTTGTCCCCAAAGTGGCAACAAAAGTAGTTCACCAAAAACAGTCAAATTTAATTATAATCTTAGGAATTTTACTTTAGCTGTTTCCTAAAATTCCTTTTTGTGACATGAACACATCCTCAATGTCCCCTCCTCAATAAAACAAAGAAAATAGACCTTCTCTCCTTCCTCTGTGACTGTCATTGAATTACATTTCTCTTTAACTGTTAGAAACTAAATGTTCTATCTGGACATTTTTTACATAATTAAAAAGCTCAACTATTTAATATTTTATATTTTGTTCTTTTAAACATCAAATTACCCCACCAGCCCTCCCCAACATCTCTCCCATCCCACCCTTCCCTTGATCATATAATCCTCTTTAGCTCCTCGGAACACATTCATAAAGGACATGGGAATGGGAGTTGGTAATAATGCAGCAGGAAGTGGGGACCAAGAAGGAAGGATACTCACTCCCACAGTTACTTGATGTCCTAATGTTTAAGAGAAGTAGGAATTCAAAAGCTCCGTGAATTTTCTATATATTCAGAATTTAAAATTCGAAATATTTTTAGAACATCATCTAGGCCCAAGAAGTCATGTAGGAGCCCCAATCTTCAGGTTGAGCACTCAGCCAGGACCTGACTACAGAGAGTGATCCAGGATCCAAACCACTTGCTGGTATTGTCTTTGTATACTGTCTCTTTACTATCTCCTGGCCTTGGTGACATAGGAGGTAGGTCCTCTTTCTCTTTGATTTCTGGTCACCTTTTCTCTGAACCCTCCACCAGAGAACCACCTGCCCACTCTTCTCTCCCTGTCAACAGATTACATGCTACCTTGATGATATAAGCAACTTCCCAGTTCCAGAAAGCTGTCAGGGGATTTAACAGTTCCAGATACCTGAAAAGGTTCTCTGCCTGTGTCTCCTAAACTTCCAGGGAAATCACATCTTTAGGAAAACACACAACAACAGAGAAAGGAAGTTCCACAACAGAGCATTGACTCATACCGTGTCAACCATGCTTTACCCTGGAAGTAAAGTAAATTAGACAGCTTTCTAAACTGAATTAGCTTTCTCATCCTGTGCTGTCTGCCTTCTGAGGCCGTTACCCAGGACAGTACATTTCCATAGCATCAGAACACTCTGCACAAGAAGAAAGAAAGGTTGCGTAAGCCAGTAAGTGACAATCCCAGTTCTGATTTGTCAATCCATGACTGACTGGTTGATGTACATGAAAATGTGCAAAGACTTATGTGTGACACTTAAGCAGTCACCAAGCCAGCCAAGTTCACCAGGGTGAAAAATAAGTGCAGACCACTAGAAGCTACAGACATACCATTTTTTTTCTGGTGTCTTATGACAAAGCATATAGATTAAATTCACCTTTAAAGGCCCATGAGCCCTGCTCACCTGCTGAGCTGCATGCACAGAATTGGAGATCTCCAAACCCTCCAGGATATGATATGATATGATATGATATGATATGATATGATATGATATGATATGTTCCCCAGCTCTCAGTCGAGTTATCCCTGAGTCCAGCTTACTTTCTCCAATGGTGTGATTATTGGAACCTTTCTTTTCATCAGATTCCCTCCCTTCATGCTTGAACCACCTCTAGACTTTGGAGGTTCTTATCTATCTTAGTTGGCTTCTACATTTGATGCACTTTAGAGACCCTTCTACTTACTCAGTTGTCCCAGCAGCTCATAGGCTCATACCATTTCCTAGATCAGAACCCCTGTCTTCTTCTAGCCTCCTCACTTGACTAACCATGGCCAATATGGACATCCTAAGACAGTGTCACTCAGGCTGTGAAAACTGACACCTGGCAGGCCTCCTTCCCATGTGGCTGTGATGAAAAAGATGCATTTTTCTTCCTGATTTACGCTTTGCTACCTAATGGTCTATTGCCTACATCACTACTTTCTTCGGAACTCATTCTCATGCCTTTTTCTTATTTTAGATGGAAGGCCTGTTTCTTGTAAACAGCTTTCTCAATTTAGGCATCAGCATATCACCTTTCCCCTTCTGTTTTGAAAGGAGAGTATCCTTGTATTATAAGAATATTAAAATGGCATTTAGACAGTTTGAGGTGATCTTTCCCACCAGAAAATGCAAAGCCTTTACAAGAGCAGGTACTGGTAACTACTTCTGACTCTAGGGAGTATCCAGATGTCCTGTGGCATTTCTTTTAACCTTTTACTGAGCTGTGGGGTTGGCCTTACGGTGACACATTCTTCCGGTCAATTCAATCTTTTAGCTAGCATCCATTCCATCTCAAGATGGATGGCAACATACATCCTCCATACAAGATACCATGACAACTAAAGAAATAATGTGTACACACAGAGCATTTAGCTTGAAAACTAACTAGTGCACTCTAGCTGTCCTCACAGTCTTTCTTCACCTTATAACCTGAGGCTTATTATCTCTGTTTCCAGGAGTGCACAGGGCCCATCACTAATGGATGGCATTTTCCAGCTACGGATATTTCCCAATGCACAATCTTCCTCCACAATTGTTCTTCCTTGTCCTTAAAATCAAAATATCCTTAAAGGTTCCTGCACAAGCAAATCTATTCTCCCTCTTCACAGCCTTATTTACAGGGCAAATGCTACTCGATGACATACTTTAAGACATAGCACTATGAACCACATGTTTGGCCCTTTTATACAACAGATAAGCCCAATTGCCCAGCAGAGTGAGAAATGGTACTATTCACAGAAGGTGAGATAGGTTGGGATGAGGGCTGGGAGTTATAGCCTGCACTATGAAACCGATGCTTAAAACATTTTCCTTCCACACAACCCTTCTCCCAACTGTCCATGCCATCATCAGTAAAGAAGAAAGCTAGGTTTCATTTGATGAAAGGTTTGTTGTATTTAAATTGTTTCTATTTGACCTCCTTTAAACAAAGATCTATATTTTAAAGCAAATAATCAGAATATTGCTGTAAACTTTAATCATTATTGATGGGTTTATCTTCTAAAGAAAATTTATCCAAGTCATATACTAAAGGCTTCTCTGGAATGATGTTTATAGTTCAAATGATGTCATGATAAATGCATTTGGTCAACATGAAATGCAAACACAAGTGTTTAGCCACAAATAATACTTTTAGCTTGTAAAAGTAGGTCAGCCATCCAAGTCAATTAATGAACAGATAGGAATGTAATAAAAATTCGCACTAGCTTCCCTTACGTCTCTACCAAGAGCAAATACTGTGGAGGGAAACTGTCCAGGCTGTTAATTCACATATAAAACTGACCAAGGAAAGAGTGCAGGGCAAAAGGAAAGGATGGACTGAGGGCCAGAGAAGAAGACAACTGACCTCAATATTCTAAGTTGCTGGTGGCCAACAGGGACTTCATTAAAACCCTGGGCCTCAGTCACCCAGTTAAAGAGGTGAGTCTACACAGGAGATAATCATTAGATATGGCCTCCTAGGGCTCCCCAGCAGAGTTCAGGCAACACAGGGAATGTAGTATGATGTCCAGAGTCTTGCTTCTTCCTGCTTATTAAAGTCCAGCACGACCTCCTCTGAGCCTTATAGAATGACCTAGTTTCAAATAGTTCTCATGCCTGTGGCATTGTCTTTGTTTGCCACTGGCAGTTGCATGTCCTGTGTGTGAGACACCTCTCCTTCCTCTCACCCTAACCACAGGTTCGCCCCCATCTCTGTGTCTCCCTGTCTCCCTTCTCTATACCTATCTGCCATGTTGCACTCCTGTGTATCTGAGAGTGACAGTCAAAATCTTTGACAACTGGTCAACAACAGCAGGGCCCTGTCGGAGCACAAGCCACCGCTCCACATGACAGTGTGGAGTGGTCACCTGTCAGCATGAGGGAAGGTGTAAATCTATCAAAGCACTGGCAACATCAAGTGCATGGGAGAAGCCTAATCAATATTTATTAATAAAATACATTGTCTTAGGTGACAAAGGGAATTACTTTCTGTTTACAGTGGTATCGTTTTCCCATTCATGCAGCTCATGGTACTTAAACATAATGGCCATTCTTGCCCCATAGTCTGGGTTTGTATACCACACTAAGTTAAGTTAAAGTGCAGCATATATGTATATATATATATTTTTTATATATTATATATACATATATATCATATATTTTTTTAATTATAAAGGTCCTTATAGGTTTAGGCAATAAAAATTTATATGCTTTAGTTAATTATAAACATAGTGCCTTTGGAAATAGCATTTCCCCAACCCCACCCTTAGAAACCCATCTTCTCATCTTCACTCACACAAATTTGAGCTACCTTTTCCAAATTTAACCAGCCCAAGAGATGGCATCTTTTGTGTGTGTGTGAGAGAGAGAGAGAGAGAGAGAGAGAGAGAGAGAGAGAGAGAGAGAGAATATTGTGGTTTTGTTTCCTCTGTTGAAACGAGAACTCTCCATGTGGCTGACCTAAGATTCTTGGTCCTCCTGAGTGCTGGATTACAAGGTATACATAGCCGCACCTGGCTCCCATAGCTGCTGAATTAGAATAGGACTCTTGTGTTATTGAGAGTTAATTAAAATGTCAAAAGCCTGTTTTAAGTACACATAATTAATGAAATTTTCTCTGAGGATGCCAAACACTAAAATAGAAGCTATCTACCAAATCACACCACAGACTCACTCTTGATGCTGTGCTATGCAAGCTCTACACAGTAACCATCATTCTGAAGGCCATTCTAAGGACAGCTCTGAAATCAATCAGGGCACAAGGATGTACCTGGTATCATACAGGATTCTCTGCCGGCATTCTGCTAGCATGGGTTTGTATTATACTCTAGACTGGAATTCATAATCTGTGAATAGAGCCTGTGAAAAATACAATGTATATTTTGCTCATTTTTAGGATGCACATATGGTGTGTTGTGGAGATTTAAAAAAAGAAAGACTTTCCCAGAAGCAACATTCAATATTATATAGCCATAAAATATTACACTAATGGAAAACTTCATTGTACTGCCTAAAAAGGAAGTTCATAAAGCCAGTCAGGTAGGGAATTCAGTTCTTCAATACTCAAAGGAGGAATTTTTCAGTTATACAAAAGATTAAAAGGAAGGTTGGTCCTGGCGGAATCCAAAGCAAGACCTTAAGTCCTGTACTCAGACACACTTCCTGCCCTGTCTGATTTTTCAGTAGGAAGGTTTTGAAGATACATTAGAGACCCAGAGAAAGGTAATTCTGCTTCAAACTGAACGAGAAGAAAAGAGGGCCAGACACTCACAACATGCTGTTGTCATGACAACATCACAACATGTTGACTATCCGAGAGTCTTGCTGGGTAAAAACACAGGTTTGCTCTTGTCAGATTTGAAGCCGAAGGTGTATTTCCACTCAACAATGAAGGGTTATTGCCTTAACTTAATGAAGTGAGATTTTAGGGTGGGTAAAAGAATAAATGAACCAAACTAAAAGTGACTTTGGAGAACTCAAATGTGGATATGAAAAATCACTTTGCTTTAGAAGAACTGACAAGTTATTTTTTTTAACTTTTTATTGATTCTTTATTGAGTTTCACATCGTGCACCCCAACCCCACTCATCTCCCTGTCACCCATCATCCATCCTTGCCCTTGTAATTCTCCCCCTAAAAAACACACACACAAGCAAAATAAACAAAACAAAACAGAGCATAGAAAACACTTGTCACGGAAGCTGTAGTATATCCCACAGTGTACCCCTCTGCCCACACATCTTCACCAGTGAATGATCATTGCAATGAGTCATTGATCTGGTTTGAAGCCTCTGTCTTCTGTGACACCATCAATACTGGCTTCTCATCGGGATGCCTCAGAGCTGGCTCACCCACACTCATGCCTCCAGAGCCAGCACCCACTGTCCTGCCCAGTCAAAGAGTAGGACCATCTTCCAAGTATTACAGCCAGCAAGAGGATGGCCCAGCTCTCCCACTCTCATAACCCTGGGTCAGCTTTCCCAACTGCCTTAGGTAGTGGGGGGCAAAGGGGTAGAGAGACAAATAAGTTACCATCCTACTTACCTAACACATTTGCGACTAGAATTTATGAACAATGGTAGCTGATGGTTTCTCACTTCTTCCTGTCCTATGATCATCATGACACACATTTACCAAGGTGTCTGTATTTCTACATTAAACATTAAATTCAAATAAACTTTCTCTGAAGTGATTAGTATATTTTTAAATGAGAAGAAAGCAATATTGTACCAATTGTGTCAAGATGTGTCAATCACAGATGGGCTTGATGTAGTAATAAAATATATGCATCTTGAAAATTCAGTTGTTTAAAAGATCAATATGTACCCAAATATATAATTTAAAACCTTATCTTATCATCTAAGTTGTTTGTTGTGTAACTCAACTAATTTATAAAAATTTATTGTGAATAAAATTATCATAATTTGTATTTTAAAAATAAACCACTCAAAAACATTGGCATTTTGCTTTTGTGCAGTCAACATTAGCACGGGAAACCTATGAACAATGAATGCATAATAATAAACTTGGTTATTAGAAAATATAAATAATATAATGTAGTTATTAGATAGTATGTCAGAAAAATATATAGTGGCTCTCTTTATTGATCCCCTATTGCTTTTACTTGGGCCTGGTGGATTTGAAGTCAATTAAATACTCTACATTTTTCATGGTACAAGTACATTCTGATTAAAGCCATTAGGCCACCCGAGGCCATTCGTTATTTTCTTTCATTAAAATAGCTTCTGTCAAGATGACATCTTATAATAATGGGAAAGAAAAACGTTAAGACAGAATCAGACTCTTCATTTGAATAACATATCAAAACCGAAAGGTCAAAGCGGAGCGCAGTCAGAGTGCATGCTGAAGAGGAGCGGTCTTCTGAGCGGGGACAGCGACTCCATCTCTAGCTCTGTCTCACCTTGAGGGTACATTCCCTTCGCATCACACAGTCATCTAGAGACCCCACCAAGCAGACCGGCAGCACTGTGTGGGATGCCTAATTACAGCCCCCTGAGACTTAGCCACTTGGTAGCCAGTTTTCTCTTTATGAAAGAAGGCCTACTAATGATTTCTGTAATTATCATCATTAGTAGTACCTCAAAGGCAGCCCCACCCAGAAATGCTGAGAACTGGTAGGAAAGAACATGGGTGGAGACAGTATGTGCCTTTAAATACCTGGGCTTGAGGTCCAGACTCTCTTCTCTAAGGGCGGTTCTGAAGTGTTCTGAGTATCCATTCTCTGTCTTGCACATCATAGTCTAGAACTCACCTCTATTTAACTTCTGTTCACGCATCTGGAAGATCGCAACCAGCAACCATGGTTGATGATGAGCTGGGTGCCTTGGTAGTAGATAATGGGTCAGGGATGTGCAAGGCGGGTTTTGGGGGTGATGACGCCCCCCGTGCTGTGTTCCCCTCCATGGTAGGGCGTCCACGACACCAAGGGGTCATGGTGGGCATGGGCCAGAAGGACTGTTATGTGGGAGATGAGGCCCAGAGCAAGAGAGGCATCTTGACCCTGAAGTATCCCATTGAACATGGAGTCGTCACCAACTGGGATGACATGGAGAAGATCTGGTACCACACTTTCTACAATGAGCTCCGTGTAGCACCGGATGAGCATCCTATTCTTCTCACCGAGGCACCCCTCAACCCCAAAATCAACCGGGAGAAGATGACTCAGATAATGTTTGAGGCTTTCAACACACCTGCCATGTATGTAGCTATCCAAGCCGTACTGTCCCTCTATGCCTCGGGAAGGACGACAGGTAACGTGATGGATTCTGGGGATGGCGTCACTCACACTGTGCCTATCTATGAAGGCTATGCTCTGCCCCATGGCATTCTACGACTAGATCTGGCAGGCAGAGACCTGACTGATTACCTCATGAAGATCCTGACAGAACGAGGTTATAACTTCACCACCACAGCTGAGAGGGAGATCGTGCGGGATGTCAAAGAAAAGCTGTGCTATGTGGCCCTGGACTTTGAGCAGGAGATGGTCACTGCAGCTGCTTCATCCTCACTTGAAAGAAGCTATGAGCTCCCTGATGGGCAGGTGATCACCATTGGGAACGAACGTTTTCGATGCCCAGAAGCCATTTTCCAGCCTTCCTTTCTAGGTATTGAATCCAGAGGGATCCATGAGACAACCTTCAACTCCATCATGAAGTGTGATGTGGATATTCGCAAGGATTTATATGCCAACACTGTGCTGTCTGGAGGCAGCACCATGTACCCGGGCATTGCCGACAGGATGCAGAAGGAAATCGTAACCTTGGCACCAAGCACCATGAAAATTAAGATCATAGCTCCCCCAGAACGCAAGTATTCAGTTTGGATTGGGGGCTCCATCCTCGCCAGCCTATCCACATTCCAGCAGATGTGGATCAGTAAGCAGGAGTACGATGAAGCCGGTCCTCCTATAGTTCATAGAAAATGCTTCTAAATGAGCTACCAGGTCCCTTTTCCTAGGTCAGAACGATGGTACCCACCTCACCCAGGAAAATTAAGGTAAATCATTTACTTCTTATTGAGCATTAGAGCCAGGAAATCTACATCTCCATGCAAGTATCCAGGGCTCTGTCACAGCTAACCACACTGAGCTTTTTAGCAGCTGAGGGAAATCTGACATCATAATCTGTTTTCTATGCCCGTGAGGCTCAGAGAAATGTGGGCTTGCTTACATGAAAATGGGTGACAAGGAGTAAGGTCATGAGAAAAGAATTTCAGGCTGCATAACCACAATATGCAAGCTTTAGATCTAGTTCTTGCTAAAATGGTCAACAACGCTCTACAGATCTGCAATATAAAAGTCTAGCAACTATGTCTTATTAATTCTCTGTATTTATTTACTTCTTTCTATGGATATAACAAACTACACAGGTCCATCCTCTATATCCACTTATGCATCAGGAAGGTAAAGTATTACATCTTAAGACATAATATGTACTTGGCCGAGCAGCTTCTGTGAATGTTCTTATTCTCTAGCCAACGTTTCAGCAGCTCTGTATTTCAAGGAATTGCCTTATCACATAAGCATAGCTAAACGGTTGCCATTCGATTGGTGTGTATAAATCAAATAAATTCCCAAGTCAAGGTGGAATTCTGTTGGCCAAGTACATCTTAATGACTTAGTTACTGAACTTCATCAGACTCACGAAACAGCAAACCTACCGATGGATGATGCCTAACTGTCTACATAGAAAGATATTGTGATGCCGAGTTCATTTTGTCTGCCACAGGGTGACAAGAATAATTTTATTCATATCTCTTAGCCTAATAATGTGTCTTGAGCAATATCTAAGGGTTGATTCTGGACATTCCTCTTAGGCAAGGACGTCACTATGGGGAATGCAGCACCAGTCTCTTAGCAAACAGTAAGTGGTCGTAGACGTTCAGTAACCTCGAGCAAGTTCTCGGAAAGATTTTATTGTAGCTCTTTACTTTATTACATCCAGTGGCTGGCAACACGTGTTTACCTATGTATCTCTGAGATGACAGTGTCTCAAAAAACATACTAGTGTTTCTTCCTACAATGTTTGAGATGTTTTCATGAATCCAGTGGTGATTTAACAACAAATTTTTAGTATGACCATATCTGCTTCCATTTATGATGTGATTTCTGTATTTGGTTATCAGGGTAATTTGTATTTTTTATGTTTTTATCTAAAAAGTTAAGATATTTATCTGCTTATTTGCTTAAGAAGATACCGTTAGACCAGTGGGAGGGAGGAATATCTTCTTTTTCATATTAGTTTGGAAACTTCTTGTGTTTAAACATGTGAATTTGGAATCTTTAACCAATTTTGATTAAGATAGAACTTTCCAAATAACTTGATTATTCCTTATTTCCTTTATCAGTTGATGTAATTGTTTAATCTGCAAAAGCACTTTATTTTACAAAGCTTGCTTTTCGTTTAATTTCATTAAAGTAAAATGACAACATGCTTGTGTTTTGGATTTCCTGTTATTTCCCTCACTCCTTCCCACGAGAGAGTGATTCAGAGAGCATCACTCTCCCTGTGGATGACCTGTTCATCCTCCTGTTACTCATACTCAGCCCGTACCGCCTACATTCAGTCCTGTAAAGTTAAAAGTCAGTTCTTAACTAGCTAGTCAGATAAGTTTATAAATTCCTCATAATATTAAGGCTTAGTGGATGGCCCAGTATTCGGTAATTAAGTTAGAGGTAATGGTAATATATACATCCTGGATTTGTTGTTGTGATGCCTCTCATTTACAGGGTGAGTAGTTTGCACAAATATCCTGACCTATATTCTTAATTACTAGGAAAAAAGGAAAAATATAAAAACTGTGTCTCCACCCACAGAAAGTCTATGGGATAGATGAGGCAAATTCTCGAGAGAGTAAGCCACAGAACTCTAACTTAGACATGTTAACCCTGTAAGGCAGAAAGAAATGCAAACCTCAGATCATTGGATAGGCTCTTTGTGTGCACTGATTACTTGACTGGTGAGTTTAATCAGAGCTCAGCCCACCTCAGAGCTTTACAATTCGGAATCAATGTCATGCACTTAACACAATTGGACTGTTACTCACCAGTGGTTCACTCACCAGTGGTTTGCTCATCTGCCAAATTACTCAGAGAACCTTTTACAAATATAGATTTCCAAGCCCTAGACTCAGAGATTCTGACTTGGTAGATCTACGGTAAAGATTTGGTTCCCAGCATGCAACCAAATAGAAGAATTGCCTCTCCAAAGAACCCAGAATCTAAAGCCCATTACGGATGCAAAGATGAGGAAGAACAGTGCACACCTGAGCTACCATCTTCCTCGTAAGACTGGGAACAGAAAAGCAGCATCCTCCAGTGCCAGAGACACAGAACAGCACAAGGCTTTTACCTCCCCCCATGCTGCAGCCTGAATGACAAATACAGCTGGTGATCTGAGTTTCCCCAAATAGCAGTTCCCCCAGTCATAAGGAATGCTTTCCTAAACACATGCCTGATTCAAAGCCTCTTTGACATGTAGATAGGATCATTTTAAATACCTCACTGGATGTGGCAGAAGCAGGAAAGAAGCATACAATCTTTAAGGTTAAGTTCAAGTGTCACCCCTCCTGAGGAACCTTTTGTAGACAGTAAATGTGACAAAGAAGTTGTGTTCCTAACACACTGTTTATGTGCATGCAACGTGATAAACACTTTTCAGGCATAAGTCCACACTCCCACATACGCCACCAAGAAGCACCTGGAGGACAGAAATACAGACAGTGTCTACCCACCTCTGAATTTTCCTAGTGCTGACCACACTGTATAATTCAACACATGATTCCAGTGACTCTGCTGAACCCCACATACTTCACTGTATACATTGCACGATCCACCCTACTTGAGCCCAGCTCCCTCTGCACTGCCTCTGAGGCCCATTCTCTGTCCCTTTTTCCTCTCTTCTCTTTCCTTTCCCCTTCACTGCTCTTCTGCTTGAGAGGCTAGATATTCAACTGCCCTTTGCTTGCTGGTAAGTTTGCCATTTTGACCAAACAATGAATCAACATTCTCTTCAAAACTATGTGTTAGTCACATGACTGCTGAGATAGAGGGGAACAAAGGAAGGAAGGATCGGATCCAGAGACTGAAAAGGGAAGAAGTGAGGGGGGAGAAGGAGACTAAGGAAAAGGTAGGAAGAAGAAATAAGAGATGAGGGGAGAGAAGAGGAGGAAGGAGAAAGGACATCTATCGCTCATTGAGAACAGTGGAACATTTAACTCTTTTAGTGCATTTGTATTCTTGCTGCCAGTTTCCTTTGGTTTTGTTGTTGTTTCTGTTTTGGTTTGGGTTTGGAGTTTTGGTTTTTGGGGGTTTTTTGTTTGTTTGTTTTTTGTTTTTTGTTTTTGTTTTTGTTTTGTTTTTCCATCAATTATCCCAGAGTTGAGAGCTTCAGGTATTCAACTACAGAAACTCAAACACTGTAAAGCCTTGAAAAGTGTGCTTTTTGGGGGACTATCTGTAGCCTCCTTCTGGTTTTCAAAACATTCCTTTCTGAGATGTTTGAAGCTAAGAACTAAACACGTGGCTCTCCCAACATTGCTTCCAGATGTTGCTGATTACAGCGGGAATTACTTTAAGGACACACGTGCATGCACACATGAGGAACTTCATCAAAAGCAACTGATACCGTAAGATTTCCTTTTTAAAAATGAAAGAAACTGTCTAAACTATAATCATCATTTTTTAAAAAGATAAATGGTGAAAATTCTACAGCTTTCTTGAGTTGCCTACCTTTTTTTCAGCCTATTAAAAAATCTGCCTTCCTAAGTAGCTGATATTTTTAACTTATAAGTGGGAGTGTCAATAAGATGTGACAGTAAGATGTTTTGTCTAGACAACACCACCTCGTACGTATTTGCAAATCCAGTCTATCAGCATTTTCTGTTCTTTAGGTACTGAGAACGTGAACCCTTGATACTGTCATGTAAAGTAAACAGAAAGCATGTAAGTCAATGCCGAGTTATTCTCTCTGGCTTTGGAAATAATGTGGGCATATGACCACGCACAACCCATGTGACAATGTATGGTGAGGAAGAAAATAGACACAAGCAGAATGAGAAAGATTAGAGTTCTCACTGAGATACCCTTCGTAGCCATGTGGTGTCAAGAAAAGTTCTTCTTGGCTGTGTGATAGCTTGGGAGTAAAGCAAGGAAGGAAGTTAATACTGAATCTTAACTTCCTAGTCTATTCTTCCACTTGGCACATTCCCCGGAAGCCCCTCAGAGGAAGAGCCACACAACAACTCTTTTACTACAGAATATAAAAAACATAGACTACTCATAAGTAAATATGTCACAGTTTGTGTGTTGTCACAGGTTTTGGGGTTTGGGGATTTTTTGGTTTTTTGGTTTTTTAGGATCTTTTGGGGTTTTTCTTGTTTGTTTGTTTGTTTGTTTGTTTTTGTGTTTTTCTTTTTGTTTTTTCACTAAAATGATGATAAGCTGAATTTGGCCAATCTGCTATAGTTTTAAGAAAGAAAAATGAACATGAAACATGAAAATTTTAATTCATTTAATTCAGAGCCTACTTATTACTTAATGTTCTTATCATTGTGTGTGAATGCCTGAGTTGGTGAGGGGAGCAACTTATAGGTAGAAGGGTTTATTTTGGTACTGTCCATATGGTAGGGAAGGCATCATGTAATCCATGGTGATAGGAGTATGTCACAAGAACCAGGAAGTCAGGGGAGGTGAATAGCAGTGTTCAGCTGTCTTCTTCATTTTCCCTTTTTATTCAGGACAGGACTCCAGGCCATATCATGGTGGTACCTTTCAGAGTGACTGTTCCCTCTCTGGGTCCAGCTTCACACAGACACTCAGAAGTGTGTCTGCAGGTGGTTCCAAACCCATCAAGTTAGCAGTAAAGATTAACCATCCTAACCCATGTTAGCTCTTCTTACAAAGGAGAAACTTACACAGAAGAAATGCTATTGGCTTAAATAATTGAAGCTAACAGCCAGGGGAAAGTACATTTGCTGGTTTTTATAGGCACAGAGAGCAAGGACAAGGCCTACAGGATGCTTTGAAATATTTCTGGAACAACTATGTGTAGAAGTAAAAGTATGCAAACATATTACACCTCCATGTGGACAGAACACCAAGGCTCAGTTCTTCCTAGATGAGGTATCTCAAACACATTGCCACTACCACCATCAACACCACCACCACCATCACTACAATTACCACACCACACAACACACACATACACATATACACACCACCTCCAACACAAAACACACAAACATACACACTCATACACATGTACACATCAGCTTCACCACAACACACATGCACTCATAAACACAGACACAGATATATATACCACCCAAAATCATACAACACAACACATACTCTCATGCACACATATACACCACCTCCATCACAACTTACAACACATACACACTCAAACATACCACCTATACACACACACACACACACACACACACACACACACACCACCAGGTAAATACCATACCACACAACACACATACACATATACCCCAGGAGCTTGGAAGGAGAAGCTTTGGGCTATATACTGAAGTATTTTAAGGTCTAAAATGACAATGGATGGAATATATGTGATACTGCAAGATAGAATAGGCCATAGTCCTCTGGTACAACTCAAAAAGTCAGTTATACAGTGAACAGTGGGAACTCTTGAGACCACAGCAGAGAAGCAGAGAGCTTGAATTTGTCAGAAAGGAAATCTAGAATCCACGTATGTATGATATTATAACATGTTCACAGTCACAGTATAAAGGAGCTGGGGTAGAGGTAGGAAGCAGTGTTTCTTTGTCTTGCCCATAGCTCTAATTATTGTGATTAATAGACTCTGTACTAAGACTAAGGATGCCAATGAGGTGCAGGAAATATGCCTATTCATGTCAAGTACTCTGAAGGAGACTACAAGACATAAATACATAGAAACTAAATTAAAAGTGAAAACAATTAAGAATGATGTTATAGGAAACAGCTCTGAGAAAAATCAGCCAAGCAATGTATAGTTTTGCTGGTGAATGTTTGAGCCGGAGCTGGGATGGAGTCTCTCTATTGCCTATACACTTCATATTCCAAAGCCACCTCTGTATCTCCCAAAGATGATCTAATCCAAGTGTTCCTAGCATTCCTGAAACACTAAAGTGTAGTTTTTCTAGAAGACTGGGCACCTTGTTCCAAATAACAGTTGGCAGAATGTACAGATGCAGGAAACGTAAGCAACCCATAGAGTGCCTGAGTTAAAACTCCTGGATCATTAGAAAGCTTCTAGAAAGAGCCAAGATGTACCTTTGGAGGATATATCACAATGTAGATGTAGCAACTAACATTAAACATCCCTAAAACAGGTTGTTTAGGATCCATAGACTGGGGAGGGAGGAGTGGCAGCAGGGTGTGAAAGTGAAGTTCCTAGACAAAGTCAGCCCAGGTGAAATGAAAAACGATACCCAATTTTCTTTCTGTTCGAACCTAAAATGATTAGAAGGAGCAGATGCCACAAGGTTAGGAAAGAAACATCCTCACTGACAAGAGACAGACACAAAGGGAGGTGAAGGGAAAGACAGGTTGGGACAGGGGCAGCACTTCAAGAGTTAATGTTACCTAGAGAAGCATGTCACTTATATGCTTGCACAAAACATTAAGATATGTGTGGACAGTGTGAGATGGCCATCCTGTCTTTGGTAAGCTCACAGTAATTAAATGATAGGCCTTCCACATCTCCATGAGAACCCAGCATCAAAGAATTTATAGTAGGCGAATTATTCAGTGAATCCAGATGCCAGACCTTGAGATGAGGGCTTGTTATGTCCATTGTGGCTCTACAAATGGACTTGACTGAGACAGTGTGGGAATGAAGAAAGGAATAGCACGGAGGAACACACAAAAGCAAAAGCCTTGGTAAAGTAGACTGAGCTCTGCTGGAGAAGCCTAGCATGCAGAAGTTCACTGAACAGAGAGGCAAGGTCCAGCACATAGATGAACAAGGAGGCAGGGTTACTACAGACAGATAAACAAGGAGACAGATTTAGCTTATCTCTGTAGAAGTGTCTGTAGGAATAATCTTCAGGCCATAAAGCATCCAGGAGAAGAAAGCAATGGCAGAGACTTTCTGTACACACTGTCAACATCACACACACTCAAACATCAAGAATGGCTTTGACGTTCCCCTTAGAGTATCGCCTCAGGGGTAGAAGGAAGTTGTACAGTTTCCTTCTGGGTCTGAGGCATGGCTACATCCATGTCAAGCACCTGCATTCACTCTGAACCTTGCTCATTAAGGGCCCTTCAGTCCCCACAAGGACCCGTCCCTGTCCTTGGCTGAGAGACACATGTTTCCAGTGATTCCGCTGGACATATGGAACAGAATTTCAGTTAGAAGCAAACATTCGCTTGGGAACTTTTAAAGTATCAACCATACACATTGCTGGAGTCTGTTCTCTTTGAAAATACAATGTGAGAAATTTTTGACATTTAAGAGTTTTATTTCCATATCCAGTAATATTAAGGCTTGCAGATTTAGAAAGGAAACATGTGCTTTAAAACGTGCTGAAAAAACAGACCTGTGCAAGGAGTACAATTCAGCCAGTTGGTGTGGGTCTAACAGGACTGTAGGGTGTGGATAACTCCCATAATTCATCTACCAAAGGGAAATCTGAAGCATTTCCACTGATTCTTTTAATATTGGTGCCCTCTACTCTTTAGAACTAATCAACCATAGTAATTTACTTCAGCTCTATTTTTAGAAAATAAAAAATATATCAAGAACCACTCTTTTGTACAATGTTTCTAGAAAAAGCAATTGGGCTGACTCAATTAAAAACTCAGAAAAAAAATTAACCCTTCACGGTTGAGCTTTAATTCTAGTAAAACAGAAAGTACTTTCAAATAAAAGGGAAACTAACTTTCAGAAAACTACATGAATTAGGTTGGCACTATATGAAACACTTAATTTTAGACAGAAATCCCCAAAACAGCTCAACATTATCCTTGTTCTTTTAAAATGTCATTTTTCATTCTTTAAAAAGGCAGTCTTTGTCACTAGGTTTACGATGAATCTTCTGACTTCTTAAATACTTTGCTGGAAATCATAGAGGGGTACGTTTGTCTCTGCACCTAGCTAATACGTTCCCCTGTTCAATCTACCTAGAGACCCCATGTCTTGTCTGAAACAAAGAGAGAAGAGAGAGGACAGTGGTGTTGCAGGGCTGGGAACTTTCTGCAGCTCGATGAGAACTCCTTACATTGTTTTTCTTGCTTTCGGAAACTGCCTTCATGGCTTCCAGCCCTCCCCAAGCTACAAGACAATTGTCAATCAAGCTGGGCTCTGTCCTCATGGCTCCTCTCTCTGTCTTGTTCTCCAGCTCTCTCTTTCACTTAAAAGCCTGTCATTGCACTGGGTCACACACAGATAACCTGCTTGGACTGAGCCAGGCTTATAGAGGAGTGGGAAGGAGCAGAACCCTGTAAGAGCCAGACCCAGGATCCCAGTCAGAACCTTGATTTTAGACAACTCCTGCTCAACTGCTTGAACTACAAACACCAAAACAAGGAGTGTTGTTGCTGTCGTTACTGTTGTTGTTGTTGTTATTGTTGCGTTTTGTGAGGTTTCAAAAGGACATCGCTGGAAAGTTTGGTAACTGCTTGATTAAATAGCAAAACGAAAAGGAAAAGGAAAAGGAAGTAGAAGGGGGCAGGCGAAGGGGCCTCGGATGGAAAAACTCAGCTCTCACCGTGGGCGTATTAGGTGGCAGGAAGGGAAGAAAGGTCACAGCCTCTGCCCTGGCCTTTTGCTTGAAACTGAGGAAAAGTAAAAGACCCATTCTGTATGTCTCAGCAAGAGTGGTTTTCCAAGTGCCCCCTCCTTTCTGCACTGTCACAGGCCAGTTTGGAAGGTCCTCAGAACCACTTACAGATCCAGAGTTTGCAGGAGATAGGGATTAGTGGGAGCTCGTCTTGGTCCCATGATTCCTGCCCTGAGTCCAGATGGCTCCCATGACCCATCAGACAACCAAGGCATGAAGCTAGCTTCCATCTCACACGTCACACACACATTTAGCTCACAAAAGTCCCCAGTGGAGCACAGTCCTTCAGCTTCCAGGGAGCCAGAATTCAGGGTCCTCAGGAGGCAGCCTGCCAGACTCTAGACTTCATTTGGCTATGGGCTTGAAATATTTAGACGTACGGGATGTGTACCTCCAGTTGTCTTTGCCCAGATCTGAAGGCTGTGTGTCTCCTGTCATCTCCAAATTTATTCCTGAAGGGACATAAATGAACCAGGAAAAACAGAAAATAACAAAGTAACCATCTTTCTCCAAGTTGAGAGACAGAGAGAGAGAGAGAGAGACAAAGACAGAGAGAGAGAGAGAGAGAGAGAGAGAGAGAGAGAGAGAGAGAGAGAGAGAGAGAATCTAGCCACCAGCACTTCCAGAGACTAAACATCTCCCAAGTAACTCAAGGGTACCTTTGGCCCTAAATGGAAATGGAGTTAGTAGCCTTGGGAATGGATTTTGTGGCTGTTGTCTGAAGGTGAGGAAAAACAGACTCAGAATTCCACCCAGTCCCCTGTGATAAAGGCAATGGCAAGGACATCAGTAGACCCACACATGACACTTAAATGTAGTCCTCTTCCGTGTGAGAGATGAGATGGGTCTTCCTGTCCGAAGGGTGTGGTGGTCTGGGTAGCTGCATCGGGCATTTAGGGACAAGCATGTCTGATAGAGCGCTGGGCTAGTGTGACCTTGGGAGCTCTCATCTGCTGCAGTCTCAAGCCTCTCTCTATGTCTGTGCCTTGAGATCTTACCTTCCGTAGGGAGGCTGACCACCCACCATTCCCCAACCCAAGTGTCTCCCACATCTCTAGTCTAAGAGTCTTATTTCAGAAAATCTGCAGCACTGATGGAATTAAATGGTCTTTTAGGGCAGAGAACCCTAACAATCCAGGGGAGCAAAGCCAGTCTAAAAGAACCATGACAATAGGAAAATCCCAAATGCTCAGCCAAGAAAATGAAAGAACACATGTGGCAAAGAGGAGTGGGGGAAAAGCTGTGTGTGCCTGGTGAGGGAGGGGGTTATGCTCTACACAGGCCTGTGTCTGGATTACAGTCATCTGTCTGGCAGCTGCAATCAAGGGGACAGCAGAGGATCTGAAGCCTACCCCAGTCATCCTAGGAGGCCTGGGACTCACGTTTTTTCCCTCCCTTCCTCCTACACTCTTTTGTCTCTGATGATCAACCACATCTCTTTCTGTTCCCCTCTTCGGTTTTATTCTCAAATCCACAATGCAAATATTTTGACATTTTAGCTTTGACCAGATGGATAAGTGGTACACGTGGCACAGCACAGAAACAAGAATAAATAAATAAATCAAAAGAAAGCCAAAGTCTAGAGCTTTAAAAGAAAAAAACTCATCAATCTCTGCATACAGGAACTGGTTTTGGAACAATCAACACACGACATTCCTCACTTCCCCCTCAAAGCCCTGGGGCCAAAGGACGGGGAGATACAGGCAAGGTAGTTTGAAGCCGTTGCCTTTCCTAAACAATAGAATCCTTGTGCGTTTTGTGTTGGGCTTTCTGGGGAGTTTTGTAATACCCGTGTCTCCCCACTGGCTTTGGAGCACAGCCTTATTAAATTCAAAGATACATGTTTGGAATTCGAAGAGTGGTCCCCTGACCACCTACCTCTTCTTCAGCAGGATGTGGGCAAGGGTAACAAGGGGTCATTACCCATTAGACACTTCACATTTCTGATGCCTTAACTTTGTTCTCTAAGAGCTTCCTGAGGCTACAAGTCCTCCTCTTACTAGACTCCTGTAGCTACTGCTGTGAATGGTAAACTGAGTTCATGGTTTTGTAAAAAAAAAAAGATATTTTCCTCTTTGCTAAAATTTAGTTTCAGAGGAAAAGCATCACCTGTTGCCCTATCCCTATCCATCTATTCCTCGGCCCAGGCCCAGAGCCCTTCTGGTTCTATATTTGTCCTCTGACCTCACAGAGAACCTGCACTTCCTCGGAAATGGTGGTTTACAGGTAGTGGGCGACCTGCACGGAGGTAAATGTTAGGAGTGGCCCCAGAGTCTTACTAACCAGAATCCAGACCCTGGATCTGACCTTAACGTCGAACTAGCTTTTTCTGTGTTTGCTTCTAAACCTGGAAGTGGAAATAACACTGTCTACTTCAGAGTATATATTATAGAGACATAAGAAGTTATATTTCATTTGGTTTGGGTTGGGTTGGGCCGGGTTGGGAAGTGGTGGTGTTTGTGTTTTAACTAAAAAAAAAAAAAAAAAAAAAAAAAAAAAAAAAAAAAAAAAAAAAAACACAGAGAACAACAACAACAACAAAAAATTCCAGATGCATTTATGAAGAGATTTCACTAGACATGTGTGGCTCTGGGGATGGCCCCCAGGCCTTGCACACGCTAAGTAGGCATTCTACCACTGAGCTACATCCCAAATACTGTTTGTTACTCTGTGGTCAGGTGTGAGGGTGTATTTGTGTAAAATACAATGAAACATTTAATGAAAAAGTCCATCTTAGTATATGTGAGACTGCCACAGAGGAGGAGAGGGGAAGAACAGGGTGGGGGGTGGGGTGGAGGGAGCAGGAGACATGGAAGAAAGGAGAGGGAAAAATAGGTAAAATAATGAACAGCTTAATTTTTTTTTCAGTGCTTTGGATCAAACCCAAAGCCTTGTGCAGGCTAAGCTGCACCTACACCTTCTACTCACCCCAAAGTCATATTCTATCTTGGGAATGAATAATATTATCTCCCCAATTCCAAAGAGCTCCAAGGTAAAAAAAGAAAGAAAAGAAAGAAAGGCTTAAAGCCTAAAGTAGCCTCAAGTGTTTAAAGTCTTAACCGAAGCCAATGCATGACCTTTCTCAGGTTCCAACTACTGACTCCGTTACTGTGTTGGCTTCAGGCTACTCTGAGTTTCTTCTTCCAATTCCAAAACCGTCATTTAGTGCTTCTCCTGGCGATGTGCCACAGACACCCTCAAAGAGAGCAAAACGCTTCTTTCCCTGAAGGGGCCACTAAATAACGTGAGGCACATACAAAAGAAGAGGGAAATCAAACTCACCATGGCCAGTCCTGAAAGGGAGAATAAAGGATCCTGGCTGTCCAGAGGGTGAGACAGAGCAGCAAAAGGCTAGAATGGGGAAAATGGCATTCAAGGTGATGTTGATGTGCAGGGATGGAAATAGGGGAGCCAGCCTGATAGACGCTCTAACAATATCCTCTGCCTTGTGGCTGTTGCCCCCACCCCTTCTGCCAGATCCAACATGGCCTCTCGTGTTTTACTAGATTTTAATATGCTGGCACTTCAGAGTCTTTGTTCTTTAAAAAACTAAAAGAAACACAAAGTTTTACAGACCACCAGCAGAACATAAGCCACATATCTGAAGACACACCCAGACTCCTACTCTCTCATTTCTCCCTACCATTTCTAATGCTTTCCTTTCCCCTCCCTCCCTTCCTTCCTCTTCCTCTTCCTTCCTGTTCTTGTTTCTAAGCTTCTCAAGGCAGAATAATCCCTAAGATAGAACATGAACTTGGAAGTTAGAAACCCAGGCCAGGATCTGCCACATGCTGGCAACGTAGCATTTCACCACTCTGAGCTCGAAGTTCCTCCTTCAAAAAAGGTGGCTACAATTGGACATTCCAAGGCTGGGCTCTACATCATCATCACCAACACAATGAGAGTGACTAAGGTGTGTTTGTGGACACCCTTCTGTCAGCTCCTTCTACCTTCATTCCACCTAGAATGCTACTCAGTCTGCTTCTCACCCAGCCACAACCCTTAAACCAACCTTGACAATGAACCACAAAAAAACCCTACCAAGAGATACTATATGGTCCCTCCTCTGGGACTCACACTAAGTAAAGAATCTACTTTCTATTTCAGGGTTTTGCACAATAATTTTGCTCCTCTTAACCACAAGAACATTTTGTTTTTGACCAGTTTGCTTATGCTCCAGATCTGCTTATATTTGTACAATCACTAGTGTGTTTCTTTTTCCTATTTATTCCTCCTCTGAAGTCAATCTAACTTAAGTGACTATCATGTGTGCCAAGAGGGCTGCAACCCAAATCCTGTTTCCCTTTGTTTATACAGTGCCTGGGTCGGCCCATGAAGGAAAAGCACTCAGCCGAAGCAACAAGGAAACTCTTAATTCAATCCCCTTCTGAAGTTTCCTTCCTTTACCACAGGCCCCAGTCCCGACAGACCAAGGGAGGTCACACTAATCAATCCCATCTTTAAACCAGAAAACCAAGCACGGACAGGTGGTAAGACTTGACTTCTGTTGCCGTGTGTTTCTCTCCATTTCCTTCCTTCAATCCCCCCTTCTCTCCCTACCACAGATTCCCTTTCTTCTCTCTAAATTTGCCCTCTCAGAGCAGTGTGTAGCATAGCCTAATGACAACATGAACTTGAAACTTGAAGGCTGCTCGCTCTGGTGCTTAAAGACCCTGGAGCTGGAATATCTACCCATTTCCCCAAAGAATGAAGTGAGAGGATCACGGGGCCAGGAAGTCCTGGCTCTTGTCTTCCTCATTCTCTAGAACATTTATGGGCATGGACAAGTAGATGGGTCTATTTCTCTACTCCATTAGATTTATAGTCTTTAAAATTATTCCACAACACCTATTTGATGGGACATGCCTCACAGGGAAGGCAACAGAAAGCAAATGCTTCTACAATTTGGTTAAGTGGGATGCCCTCCAATAACATTTTTTTTCTTGACTTTATAGGGAAAAAAAATCTTGAAAACCAAAAAATATGCCATTTGGCAGAAAGGGGGTTAAAAATCAAAGTCAACCTTGTGACTTTGTGACCAGAGCAAAAGCTGCAGAGTGCTGCTATGACATGCTGCTCGGCAGAAAGCCTGGAGCTGCAAACCAGGCAACACAGATGCCTTTGTCCTAGGCTTTGGGCACTGCCCTGTACTGTGTCCCTAGAGCTCCCTTCTTTGTTACTTCTTGGCTCTCTCGTCAGTGTGAAACACATCCAGGCAGAAGATCTGGGCAATGAGCACTCAGGGATAAGGCTTTAAAGTCTTCTGTGTGTCCCACCCCCAAGACCTTCCAGCTATGAAATTTGTATGGCGCCAGCACCGTTCATGTTGAAAACTCCCTTCAAATCAACTCTGGGTAAATGGCTCCATCGCTACCGTAAAAGCCACAGGGCAACAAGATCTCATCTTCTAAAGGTTTGATGCTCACAAGCACAGCCCACCAACCGTTGCAGGTGTCCATCTTGAGGCTCTACAAATTAAGAAGATGCTGCTAAGTACAATTTATTTGATGGTGACCTGTTAAATTCAAAGAGATTGTGGCTTGTCCTGTGCTCCAGAACCGAAGTGGGTGACATGCTGCGTCACGGCCTCTTTGGTAAAAGACAATGTTTTCCTGCCTGTCTGTGCCAGTGACTAATCAAACGCGAAGGGAGGCTTTGGGGATAGCCATCGCCACTGCTTGAGAAGCATCAGAACCTAAGATAGAGGCTCCCAAACCCTGTGTTCTCGGTATGTACCCCAGCGCTAGCTGCCTCTGGCAGAGCTGGAGAGGTGGTCAGTATACAAAAACCTTCCCGGGCTCCAGAACCCGAGATCAACAGCACACCTGTCACCTTTTGCACCATGCTAAAGTCCTGTCAAATCACACTCGCCTCTGGAAACACACCAGAAAGGACATGGGAGAGAGTGTGGAGTCCAAACAACAGACAAAGGTGATTGGGTAATGTATCTTGGAAGACTCCTCACCCCAATTCAAAGACTTGCTTATTTTGGACAGCAATTGTCGGTTCATCTAGTGTACCCTGCACAGGATCCAATGACAATAAAGCAAAAATTCATTACAACACAAATTGTGGAGGGGATTCTGTTCCTCGGTGAAAAATAAATACACTGGTATCACAGTAAGGGTGAGTGCTTACAGAGACACTGATTATCTGGGATCCGAGGTCTGAAGTCTTCTCATTCCCAGGAAGTCTCTTAAACCATGAAATCTACTAACTCCGTATAACAAGGAACTCTACCGGGAAGCATTGTCCAGCTTCTTGGCTTACTTCAGGCACATAGATCATTGATTTCATTTCCCCATCCCTTAACTTAATCTGCCCTTATCTCTGTAGTTACTCAGACTCTCCCCCAACATATGCAGAAAATATCTCCTCTTGGGTTGCCTCCAGGGTCTAATGAGACTGCTTCCTCTAAACCATCTGCCCAGCCACCTTCACAGGCTCACCCCAGAATCCATCTCTTGCCTTCAAATGCAGCCCATCACCACCTCCCAGTCTGAAGTCTCAGTCTCACCTCTCACCCACCCCTGCACACTTTGAAACTCCAGATCTAACTTCTCCCTGTCCAGTAGAAATCTTCCCACTTGTGATTGAACTTCTCTACCTCTGCTCTCACTCTTACAGGCTGTAGAGGATGTAGCACCTGAAGAACAGTACTCATACCTTGACTTCAGACTTCTGCCCCTCAGACCTGGGAGGTAGGCCTGTTTGGGGCTATTCATTATAGCAGGCTCAGGAGACAGAAGAAAAATGAGGCCAGCTGTGTTCTCTTCCTCAGCCTCTGATACTCGCTGCCTCCTGTCCATCTTATAGCTTTCCTTTCCTCTGATTCTCTTTTGATCCTTCTATACCAGCAGCTGGCTCCCTCGAAGGTTTACACCCTTACACTAGGTCTACTGTATCTTCACAATATAGATGTATATTTTGAAGGCATCTCCTCCACAGGAGGCTATCAATTTTTTTAAGGGAAACACCTCATGCCTTTGCACCTTCAGCACCCCAAAGTGGGAAGGTCACTCCTTTTATTCCAAGTCACCTCTTCAGACTGAAGCCTGTCACACCCCTGTCAACTGTGCCTACGTCTTTAGTGTAACTCGTGAGGGATTTCTGGAGGATTGGTCATCTCAAGACTCAAAAAGTCGATCCACAGTGAGTCCTAGATCATTGTAAACTACCTGGTACACACTGGAGCCTCATCCATTTTTCCAAACAGGAGTAATAGCTAAGACCATTAAAAAACAAACCAAGTGTTTCTGAATTCTTTATTTGTTCATTAATCATGTGCACTGGATGTGGAATACAAAACGTTTTGCTACATACTCAGAGGAAAATGCAGAAGGCCGGAAATGGATATAGTCACAGCTATGTGTGAGTAGGTCAGACAAAGATGTACAAATACCACAAGGGATGTGGAGGAAATGCTAGTAAAACATATCCCCTGGTCCAAAAGTGGGTCCCAGTGTGAAGAACGGTTTTCGAGCGTCAACTTCAAATGCGATCAAAAGAACAATGTCAGCAAAAGGTGTTGATTTTTCTTATCCCCCAAACTTATGAATATTCCTTTCCACGGCGAAATAGACTTTAAAGGTGTAGTTAAGTGAGGAGCTGGGGCTGGGAGTGTTATTGTTTGTCATCTAGATGAGCCCAAATTAACTACTTATTTTACTTATTCAGCAAAGAGAAAGGCAGAAGATCCTCAAAGGAGTTGCGGAGATGGAAGCCACTAGAGAAAGAGCTATGGAGAGACCACAGTCAATGCTGCTCTTAAATATACAGGAAGGGAAGCCATGGGAGAACAGCCTTCGAGGAGAAAAATCCAGGGAATCAGATTAATCTGGATCTTCCAGCAAAGGGCAGCCCTGCTGCTCCAGGGGCAGTCTGACTCACAGAAACATAAGTAATACGTTTGTTTGAGGCGGTTAGGTTTGAGATAATTTGTTACAGCAGCAACAGAAAACTGATATGTAGTTTCCAGGGGACAGACAGAGACTCTAACTAGCAAGTCTATTTCTAACCTACACAGCTAAGGATCAACCTTTAGCTGTGTTAGGATTGGACCTAACAATGAGGGAATCTCTAGGAACTCCCAATCTACTCCAAGCTCTATAGAGTGAGGATAGGTGCCCTATGATAGGCAAGATGCATGCCAGTACCCACAGTGCCATCATGAAAATAAGGTCTGGCCGTAGCATGTCCATGATAAAGAGCTGTAATTTGGTAAGTGCCTAACACTGGTAGGTTTCTATTAGGTACACCACATAAGCCAGGCCTAATTTCTCCAATTACCATATACGACAAATAGAAATGTCTCCACATCAATTACCAATTAAGAAAATGCCCTACAGACTTGCCCATAGCCCAGTCTTATTGGAGATGTTTTCTCAACTAAGGTTCCCTCATTCTGTGTCTCTAGCTTGAGTCAAGTTGACATAAAACCAGGCTCACTCATAGGTGAGTTTTCCCATGTCAGTTAACCTAGTCAAGATAATATCTTATAGGCCAGAGGCTAACCTAATCAAGGTAACCTCTAACAATGGTACCTAGAGGCTTGTCTCCTAGGTAATTCTAGATCCTGTTGGATTGAAAATCAATGTCAACCATCATAGCCACATAGGTGTTAGGCCTGTGTTGTCTGATGCTAAAATTCATTCTTTTCTCCATGTACCACTGATGTTTCAAAGGACCTAAAATGTTTTTTAGTTAATTATTGATAGATTTACATCACAAATACTGTCTCCCTTCTGTCCCCCTCACGGAGTCTCTCCTCCCATCTCTCTTTCCCTTTTCCTCTGAGAAGGTGGCCCCCACCCTGGTGCATTCAAGTCTCTGGAGGATTAGGCACATCCTCTCCCACTGAGGCCAGACAAGGCAGCCCTATTGGAATGGATACCAGTCAGGCTGCATTAGGGAGAGCCTCTGCTCCAGTCTTTGGGAGAACCATATGGAGACTGAGCTGCTCATCTGATACTTTTGTGCTGGGGGCCTCAGTCCAGCATGGGTATCCTCTTTAGTTGGTGGCTCAGTCCCTGAGAACTCCCAAGGGTCCAGGTAAGTTTACTCTGTTGGTCTTCCCGTGGGGTTTCTATTCCCTTCAGGACTTTAGATCCTGCCCCCAATTCTTCCATAAGAGTCCCTGACCTCCACCCAATGATTGACTGTGGGTGTCTGCATGGGTTTCAGTCAGTTGCTGGGTCGAACCTTTCAGAGGACAGTTGTGTTAGGCTCGTTAATAGTGTCAGGGATTGGTGCTTGCCCATGGGATGAAGCTCAAGCTGGGCCGTTATTTATTGGTTGGCCATTTCCACAGTCTCTGTCCATCTTTGTTCCTGCATCTCTTTTAGACAGGACAAATTTGGGGTTGAAAGTTTTGTGGGTGAGTTGGTGTCCTTATCCCTGCATTGGCTACAGGAAGTGACCTCTTCAGGTCCCATGTCCTCACTGTCAGGCTGTAGTACCCAATTAAATACTTGATCCTGGCAGAGGCTCGTCCTTTGCTACCTGTTCTGGGTTCTCGAATGAAAGACATGCACACTCAGCCTTTAGATTTTGATATGCCCAAAACAGCCCAAAGGCTGGGCTGCTTCCTAACCTCCACACGGCTAATCCACCCCCTCTGATATTCCCAAGTTATTACTCACTAAACTCTATATTCTATCTTTGCTGCCCTAGACCCAGTTAGTCAGCCCTTTTGGGGGCTGCTCTACCCCAGCTCCTACATGGTCACTTTGCTCTCTGTCCCTCACCTTCTCAGGCATGGTGTCTCTTCTCCTCCACCTCTCCTGGCATGGCAGATATCCCTCCTCTCCCTCATCCCAAGCCCAGGAAAATCCTAAGGTCCTGCCTCTGTCTGCCCTGCCCAACCATTGACTGCCAGCATATTTATTTACCAATCAGAACCAACTGGGGCCAGGGTCCCTCAGTGTCTGACTATGGGCAAACGTGTGGACTCCCATGCAAACAATTTTAGGGACCCAAATTAACATCAATACAAGCAGCCCCATTAGACATTTCAGCTAAAGTCACCTGTATTGACTCCTTGGAGCCTCCCCCAACCCAGGTCTCTGGGATATCCTAGAGATTCCCCCAACCCCCAACACCCCCAACAGCTGCAGATTTCCATTCATTCTCTGGGTCTCTCTCTCCTATCTCTCCCCACACCTGATCCTGCCCCCATTCCCCTCCCTTTCCCCTCTCCCCTCTCCCCTCTCCCCTCTCCCCTCTCCCCTCTCCTCTCTCCCTTCTCCTTCCCACTTCCCTCACTCTCTCTATCTCCTATGACTATTTTGTTCCCCCCTTTTAAGTGAGATTCAAGCATCCTCACTTGGGCCTTCCTTCTTGTTTAGCTTCTTTAGGTCTCTGGGGTGTAGCATAGGTATTCTGTACTTTGTGGCTAATATCCACTTATCAGTGAGTACATACCATGCTTGTCCTTTTGGGTTTGGGTTACCTCACTCAGGGTATTTTCTAGTTCTATCAGTTTGCCTATAAATTTCATGATGCCCTTGTTTTTAATAGCTGAATAGTATCCCGTTGTATAAATGAACCACATTTTCTTTATCCATTCTTTGGCTGAGGGACATCTAGACTGTTTCCAATTTCTGGTTTTTAACAAATAAAGCTGCTATGAACATAGTGGTGCACTTGTTCCTGTGATATGGGGGGGCATCTTTTGGATATATACACAGGGGCCCAGGGTCTTCAAGTAGAACTATTTCCAATTTTCTGAGGAATTGCCAGATTGATTTCCATAATGCCTGGTCAATGGCTACTCTCAGCCCTCCCCTGAGGAGTACATTGGTGTGGTTGTCTGTACCACCCAATTTCATATGTTGAAACCTAATTATCAACATGATGGTAGGAGACTGAGGATGGAGCTCAGTGGTGGACTGTGTGCCCCCAGCACACATGAAGCCTTTGGTTCAAACCTCAGCACCATATACACACAAAGGGTGTATAATGAGCAGTGGGGCTGATAAAAGGTGATTTGGCCATTGCTGATGGAATCAGGCCCTTGGGAAAGAAGATGCATAGAGAACATCTTACTTCTCCTACCACGTGATGATGCAAAAAGCAGGTACTATCTAAGAACAAAAGGTCAATCCCCCACCACATAGTGGATCTACTAGCATCCTGGTTGTTCACGTCCCAGGCTCTAGAACTATGAGGAGAAGTAAGTTTCTGCTGTTATATAAGCTTCCAGGATTGCTGCTTCCTGTTATAGCGACCCAAGCAAATAAAGACAGCAGCTTCCCTGGGACCTGGACATGGGAAGAACAGGCTCTAGGTGTTCAGTTTACAGCAATGGAACATGCAAGCAACTCAGCATCTGCCTGTGGTCCTCTATCATTCAGATGCTTTGTGGACTGCATGCATCACCATTCTCTATGACCTGATCTTCACAGCACCACCCACTGAGTCATAAGAAACCCTGAGATATCTATATTATCTGAAGCCTGGATCAGAGCAAACCAGGTGTGCTCAAATATTCATACAATACGCACAGTAGACACACATTTCATGTCCAGTGTCATACCTGATCTTCATGGAATCTTTCACGCTATATCACAGATTTCCTTTGTCATAAATGAAAATTTTAAATTTGAAAAGGTAAGAGAGTTATCTAAGCTTGCTAATGACCAGAACAGTCAAAACTAAACTTGAGGCCTTATTATTAACCCAGTGTTAGTGTGAAAGCCCCTCCTAAGGAAAGCATCATAGAAACTTGAGAACTAAGGGTACCCTGGGTCTTAAACAGAACAACAGAGGTTCTGAAACGGCATGACCATCTCCTCACAGGAACCTGTAATTCTCCCTTCCCTCCTCTCAGAACAATAAATATGACAGTCTCTGTAGAAGAAGAAGATACCTAGGGAAAGAAGACACAGAGTCCCAGACATAGAAGCCAGCTGTGCATGTGGGAGGGATATGAAGGGAGAAGTTTTGCCCTTGTCAGATGACATCAGCCATAGTGTAGTCTAGATGTTAGGCCTCAGAAAAGACTTGAACTCAACTGAGCAAAGAAACTTCAGAAAAAAATAAAAAAAAGAATAAAGACCGTGAATGAGGGTTTCATAAGCTAAAAATAATAATGTTAAGTTGGCTTTCCAGTCAGGTTTGTTTTCCATGTTCACTAAAATAGAATATAGCAAAGATAATAAATGTAGAAAGAATAAAGTTCTTTCTCTGGAGCCCGCCAGCTTCCTCCAAATGCAACTCAGTGTGGTGAAGCATAAAAGGCCTGCATATAAACCCCAGGCTCCTCCACGAAAACCCCTTCCCAAGCTACTTGGGCTGTGGCCTGGCCAGAAGTCTCTGCTCCTGCAGTCACAGACAAGACTAAAGCCCCTAAAGAGTCTTATGGAAGAGAAGAGAAAAAATGTTTTGTTTGGAGCTGGTGGCTGTGTTTTTGACCACAGGGTAGAAATGATAATCCAGGCTGGCTCAATAAGCCCTGTTCTGGAAATGCTAGAGGCCATAAAAACACATTCTTACCTTCATCTCCCTCTTCCACGGATTTCCTTAAGCTCTGCCTAATATCTGACTGTGGGTCTTGGCATCCGTTTCCATCAGCGGCTGGGTGAAGCCTCTCAGATGACAGTTATGCTGGGCTCCTTTAAGAGCAGAATATCACCAGTGTCAGGGCGGGCTCTCTCGGGCACGGGTCTCAAGCCATCACTGCTGGACCCTTCTTCCAACTGCTGCTCCGTCTTTGCTCCTGCACATCTTACTGGCAGGAGAAATTGTGGGTCATACAGAATCTCCTAACCTGGGCCCATAGAGGCCCACAGAGGCTGGACCACCCAATGGGAAGCATGCATGGGGCTGACCTAGGTCCTCAGCACATAAGTAAGAATCGTGCACCTCCACACATATACAGCCACCCAATTAGACAAGATGGATGAAGCAAAGAAGTGCAGGCCGACAGGAGCCGGATGTAGATCGCTCCTGAGAGACACAGCCAGAATACAGCAAATACAGAGGCGAATGCCAGCACAAAACCACTGAACTGAGAATAGGTCCCCTATTGAAGGAATCAGAGAAAGAACTGGAAGAGCTTGAAGGGGCTCGAGACCCCAAAAGTACAACAATGCCAAGCAACCAGAGCTTCCAGGGACTAAGCCACTTCCTAAAGACTATACATGGACTGACCCTGGACTCTGACCTCATAGGTAGCAATGAATATCCTAGTAAGAGCACCAGTGGAAGGGGAAGCCCTGGGTCCTGCTAAGACTGAACCCCCAGTGAACTAGTCTATGGGGGGGGAGGGTGGCAATGGGGGGAGGGTTGGGAGAGGAACACCCATAAGGAAGGGGAGGGGGGAGGGGGATGTTTGCCCGGAAACCAGGAAAGGGAATAACACTCGAAATGTAAATAAGAAACACTCAAGTTAATAAAAAAAAAAAAAAAAAAAAGAATCGTGCACCTTTGTTTTCACATGGGACTCCTAATAGCACGAGTAGGAGCTGTATCTGACTCTGGTACCTGCCTTTGGATCCCTTTCACCTAACTTGGCTTCCTTGTCTAGCCACAACGGGGAAAGATGTGCCCAGTCCTACAGTAACTTGATATGCCAAAGCGGGTTGATAGCCATGGGAGGCCTCCCTTTTTCTGAGCCTTGTGTGAGGAAAAGGGGGTGGGGGTGAGGATGGCGGGGAGGTGAAGTGAGAAGGAGGGATTGGGAGGAGGGGAAGATTAAATAGATTAATCAATAAAAATACTATCAGGATAAATGCCTTAATTAATAAAATTACTAAATAAAATTTACTTTGAAAACACACATACACACATTCTAAAGTCGGACTAGAATTGGAACTTCGGGTTCTAATGTGTAACTCGGGAGGACAAGATTTCCTCAGTGTCACCACTGCAGTGCCTGGGGGATTGTCATTGGAAGCATGCTCATACCCCGAAAGCTTCACATGGAGATCGCTTGCCCTAGCCCCGTAGGCTGAGAAGACCCGGAATGGCTGTACCAGCAGAGCTCCACTCACTATGCCCTGTAGTGGGGACTCAGCAAGCACGTACTGAATGAGTGATTAGACAGACCTCAGCAGACTCACTCCATGTCCCCAGTCAACCCTCTTCACACCCCATTTCCCTGGACCTCAAAAACAGCCCAGATTCCTACACTCATAATGGTTGAGAGAAAACTCAGCATTTATTTGATTCAAAAGGCACTTGTGAGGTCTTCATTCATTCTTAAGAAGTGTGTGCAGCCCCACAAGGTGCTGCACACTTGACTGGGGCCACGCAGCAAGAACCCAGAGGGAAAGGCAAGCCCAAAAGAAGCATTTAACACACCGCTTTGAGGCCACACTTCTATGGCTTGAGATGAAATTTCCTCTCAAGCAGAATCTTGGGGATCTAATTACTTGTCTGAAACTCTTCAAGGATACCATCTCCATGTGGATGAATCAAACATACAACCACTGATGACCCAAGTACCCAACCAGGGTCTCCACTACCCTTGGATTATTACATGAGTGGTTTTCAGTGCAGAAACATTTCATCAAAGTGCCCCGCACAGTGCTAATACTCCCAGAGAAGCCTGGTGACTAAACTGGTATGCTTGCTTTGTAAAGCCAGAGTGGCGGCTTCCATAATCCCTGCACTTGGAAGGTGGAAGCAGAAGACACAAGAGATCAGGCTCATCCTTGCCTACACAACAAGTTCAGGACCAGCGTGGCCATGTGAGACCCAGTCCCAACAACAAAACTCTTTGTTCCTGTCCAACTGTGATCACGCTCCTGAAACTCTGATGGCCACATCAGCACCTGATAATTCATTGCCCACATGAAGTCATCTCTGCCTGGCCAGTCTGTCCTTTGACTCTGCTCTCATCCCATCCCTACCTTATGTGGCAGTTTTTCAGAGCTCCCCTCTACCACTGAACACAGTCCCACCAGAGAGAAGTTCAAATGATGTTCTGACACTGCCCCTCAAGCAGACCCAGGGCTGCATCCCAAACATCAGGTAACTTCTGCTTTGGCTTTTCCCAATGTCTGCTGACTTCCTCTTTATTTACCAAACCATACCACATGGCAAAAAGAAAAGGAAAGGTTAAGACTTAAAGTCATGTATAATCCATGACCCGAGCTGTGCTGCACACCCATCCATTTCTTTGGCTACAGATTTGGACTAGTAAAAATGATGATGGTGAGGAGGAAGGCAAGAATATATTAAGTGGTTATGAGAATTAAATGGATTCTGCAAATTCCAGTTACAATGAATGATATGCCGCAGAATAACCTAACTGTTCACCTCATCCTTTCTCTTAGAACCTCCTCTTCTTTATCTATAAAACCAAAGCAGCATTAGCATTCTCTCTGAGGGTGGGCTGGAGCTGATGCAGTAACTTTGAGAGTCAAGGAGGAACCTTATCTTCAGTGTTCAGCTATATCTGTCTTGCCTGGGCCCAAGACACAGGCTGCCTGGACCTCGCACAGGAATTTAGCACAGACTTTTGAGGGAAAGGGTATTTTTTGTTGATTCATGGTGTTGGAGCTTGTTTTGTCTTCCTTGTCTTTTCTTAAGTCACTCATCTGTCTACCCAAATCGACTACACGACCAGAGAGAAAGAACAGCATCTCATGCTGCAGCTGTACAGCTCACAAAATCTTGTTCACACCAATGGCTTACGCTCTAAGATCAAGAATCGACAAATGGGATCTCATAAAACTGCAAAGCTTCTGTAAGGCAAAGGACACTGTGGTTAGGACAAAACGGCAACCAACAGATTGGGAAAAGATCTTTACCAATCCTACAACAGATAGAGGCCTTATATCCAAAATATACAAAGAACTCAAGAAGTTAGACCGCAGGGAAACAAATAACCCTATTAAAAAATGGGGTTCAGAGCTAAACAAAGAATTCACAGCTGAGGAATGCCGAATGGCTGAGAAACACCTAAAGAAATGTTCAACATCTTTAGTCATAAGGGAAATGCAAATCAAAACAACCCGGAGATTTCACCTCACACCAGTGAGAATGGCTAAGATCAAAAACTCAGGGGACAGCAGATGCTGGCGAGGATGTGGAGAAAGAGGAACACTCCTCCATTGTTGGTGGGATTGCATACTGGTACAACCATTCTGGAAATCAGTCTGGAGGATCCTCAGAAAATTGGACATTGAACTGCCTGAGGATCCAGCTATACCTCTCTTGGGCATATACCCAAAAGATGCCCCAACATATAAAAAAGACACGTGCTCCACTATGTTCATTGCAGCCTTATTTATAATAGCCAGAAGCTGGAAAGAACCCAGATGCCCTTCAACAGAGGAATGGATACAGAAAATGTGGTACATCTACACAATGGAATATTACTCAGCTATCAAAAACAACGAGTTTATGAAATTCGTAGGCAAATGGTTGGAACTGGAAAATATCATCCTGAGTGAGCTAACCCAATCACAGAAAGACATACATGGTATGCACTCATTGATAAGTGGCTATTAGCCCAAATGCTTGAATTACCCTAGATGCCTAGAACAAATGAAACTCAAGACGGATGATCAAAATGTGAATGCTTCACTCCTTCTTTAAAAGGGGAACAAGAATACCCTTGGCAGGGAAGAGAGAGGCAAAGATTAAAACAGAGACTGAAGGAACACCCATTCAGAGCCTGCCCCACATGTGGCCCATACATATACAGCCACCCAATTAGACAAGATGGATGAAGCAAAGAAGTGCAGACTGACAGGAGCCGGATGTAGATCGCTCCTGAGAGACACAGCCAGAATACAGCAAATACAGAGGCGAATGCCAGCAGCAAACCACTGAACTGAGAATAGGACCCCCGTTGAAGGAATCAGAGAAAGAACTGGAAGAGCTTGAAGGGGCTCGAGACCCCATATGTACAACAATGCCAAGCAACCAGAGCTTCCAGGGACTAAGCCACTACCTAAAGACTATACATGGACTGACCCTGGACTCTGACCTCATAGGTAGCAATGAATATCCTAGTAAGAGCACCAGTGGAAGGGGAAGCCCTGGGTCCTGCTAAGACTGAACCCCCAGTGAACTAGACTGGTGGGGGGGGGCGGCAATGGGGGGAGGGTTGGGAGGGGAACACCCATAAGGAAGGGGAGGGGGGAGGGGGATGTTTGCCCGGATACCGGGAAAGGGAATAACACTCGAAATGTATATAAGAAATACTCAAGTTAATAAAAAAAAAATTAGGAAAACTCATATTAAGAAAAGAAAAAAAAAAAAAAAAAAAAAAAAAAACCTTGTTCACAGTAGGGACTCAGTTGTTCCCACTGGATGCCATTGCTTGGAAAGATAACCGCCTGGCTGTGGGAATAAAACTCTAGTGGGGACCACTCTGACAAAGATTACTCCCTTCTTAGACGGTCTACAATGAGAAACTGCTACTTCTCCTTATCCATGACACGGAGACTATACGCAAGATGTCGCTGAGACCCTGAGATCTGAACTCAGCACTGGTAGGAGAAAGGAAAGATGTGTCCCACTGCAATTCAATCCCCACACCCTCAAGACACAGCAAGGTACAGGAGATATGAAGCCTACACATCTCCCAAACAAGAGACCTTAAATGTTCCCACTGGGGTCACCACCAAGTCAGCAGTGACACGGAGCTGCGCTTCCCTCCCCACACTCTTTGTGCATCTACCTAGCACTGGTCGGCTTCCTTCTCATTTAACAGGCTACCCTGTATGGGGGTCATGTCTTCTCTCAGACATAAATCAAGTTCTTCTCCCCAGTCTCCATCTTCCTCACAGTTAAATCTTCCCTGACAATCAGCAAGTATCAGTCCCATTAGTGAATTTGAATGCTGTTGCCTGGCTCTCCTCTCCATCTTCATTCATTCCTGAACAGCTAAAAACAGGAAACTGAGAGCACTCAGAGGATGGATGTATCCAAAACTAGAAACACCAACACGTAGGCAGAACAAGTCAAATACGCCATTCTATCATTTCTCCACTCTCAAATTAGTATTAGAAAAGTAGTCTTGCTGGCCCAAGTTCATTCTGTGTGTGTGTGTGTGTGTGTGTGTGTGTGTGTGTGTGTGTGTGTGTGTGTGTGTGTGTGTGTGTTTTGCTGAAGATTGAACCTAGGACCTTATTTATGGTAGGCAAGCACTCTACCACTAGGCTACATCATCAGCCCAAGGTTTTCATATGAACAAACTTTATGCCCCCAGGAGCTAAGACTAAGAAAACATAGAAATCTATAGCATGCAAAAGACCCATGTCTGACTCAGATTAATACAAAAGGGCAACTGCAGGGAAGCCTCTGTCCCCTTTTCATACTCCCCCTTATTATCTATGCTGACATTAAAAGTCACAGCAATATCATACTTGCACAACAGAAAGAGGTGTCTCCTGAGATGCTCTCTGGTCCTGGGGTCTGGGGTTCAACATGTGGTAATACCTGACGGAAGTGTGTCTAGGAAACTCCAAGCAGGTGTCCTCCTGTGGCGATCAGTGAAGGAAGACAGGCTGCTACTGGCCTCTACTGAGGGGGAAGTCCATGATTGAGCGCCCCACAGTGCACAGGTCAGAAGCCATTAATAAGGGGACATCTGGCTCAAGTGTAACAGGGCTAAGGCTAGAATCCCTAGTTCACCAAGAAGGATTTGGGGCAAAGCTAAGGTAAATGCACCAAATACCCTTATGTTCATAAATGAGCTGGGCTCATTACTAAAGAAATATACTAGAAGTAGATAGTAGGACAGAGTCTCACAGTTCAAGCCAATGAAGAGAACCGTAGAGGTACTTTAATATCAAGACTTGCATGCCAAGGAAAACCCTAGAGGCTGAGTCACATTTATCTCTCCCTAGGAGTTGGAGAAGCTTTCTGTGTGTGAGGACACAGTACCACCCTGCATGCCAGATTGAAAGCAGGAGCTGAGGAAGGTGGAAAGCAGCCAGAAAACCCAACTCAATACCCATAGGTCCCAGTTGGTGGTCAGCATCCCATACTAGCTGAGCCAGGATAAATGCAAGCACAGCTGTGCTAACCAGAAGCCTGCCAGTGGGGAGCAGACGGCATTTTCTGGAGGTCCACAATGAGTAC
Organism: Rattus norvegicus; assembly: GCF_021556685.1. Taxonomy (NCBI): domain Eukaryota; kingdom Metazoa; phylum Chordata; class Mammalia; order Rodentia; family Muridae; genus Rattus; species Rattus norvegicus. Next base: position 44,614,969 of record NC_141535.1, read on the forward strand.
CAGACCAGGAGGGGACAAAGAGAAGCAGACTAGGGAGGAGGAAGATGAGGAGGAAGAAAGGGAGGAGGGGGAGAACAGCCTACAGAGTTGAGGAGGAGGCCACATGTACATGTTCTGGCCGATTTCTGTAATGAGTGTCCCAGTCATCACCTGTGTCAAACACTGGACACCTGAATGACCCTTCAGCCTAAGCCAGTGAGTCACCTCTTGCCTTCAAGCTACCCCAAGTGACATTGGGTAATATGAGCTATCCTCGCCAAGTCCTGCCCAACATGGAAAGCTCATAAGCAAACTAGTGACTGTTGCTGCTCTGAGCCACTGAGTTTCTGAGGGTTTTATTATGTATCAACAGATCACTTGAATACCAATCAAAGAACTCCTAACTAAAGGGAAAGAGGATGTGGTGACTTGCTGTGGCTGCCTGGTAACTGAAATGTGGTGGGGGGCAGGACAGCCTCCCTTCACAGTATCATGAAATTGCCCTGGACTCTGAGGACCCTAAATCTTCAGAGATTCCCAAAATACCACTGTGGTCATCTAAGACACACTCACGTAATCACCAACTAGCTTCTTGAAAGCCTCCTCTGCAACCACTCCAATGCAAGATGCTACTGCTCTTCGTGTGGTGGATGAGGGCATCGTTCCATGTTTACAGTTTGGCTTTGAGAATTATTTTCCAGGGATCACTCAGAAGGGATTAACAGGGAAGATTTGCCTGAAAACCATCTTGGAGCTGAGACAACTACAATTCCCAAGGTGTTTCAGGGATAAGACAGTCAGAGATTACCACAGGGACCTGATTTCCTTCTACTCCTTGTAGTCCCTAAAGCCTAGCTTCAAGTGCTGCTTGGGCAGCTGGCTTTCTATCTACCTGACATTGTCTCATAAGAGAAACCCTGGGAAGCCTTTGGGAGAGACATCAGACCCTCTTCTCGGCCCTTTAGCCCTGATTACATGCAGGCTGATTCCTTTCTGGCTTACTCCCAGGGAAAGCTGGGACACCCCGCTGAAGTGGTACCATGTAGCAGGTCTGGGGTGGATACTGCATGAGGAACAGGGAAAAGAGATCCCTTAACATTCCTTTCCCTGAACAAAGGGTTCACTCTGAAAAACAATATGGAGAATCCTTTAAAAGCTAAAAATAGCACACTATATGCCCCAGTAATCTTACTAGTGACTATAAAGCCAAAGAAAATGAAATCAGAGAGTATCAAAGAGATACCTATGTCCCCCATTCGCAATAGCCAAATATAAATCAACATGGGCACCCATAGGTGCACAAGTGAATAAAACAAGATGCAGTATGGTCCATAGTGGGCTACTATTCATCCACTAAAAACTAAATGTTGTAATTTGTGTCAAGGGAGAACTGTAAGCCATCCTGTTTAATTTACAAAGGACAGGTGCTGCATGTTCTCATTTGTGGAAGTTGAAATATCCATGATATAGTAGAGAGTGGAACATTGACAAGAGAGACTGAGAAGGAGAAAGAGATGTGTACAAGGAGGTGTAGGAAGAAGACACCAAGCACAATTAAGTAGAAAGAAATGGTTCTGGTGCCATCTTTCCGAAGCTAACTATGGTTTATGATCCATGATATATTTCAATAACAAGAGACCTTTACCACATAGAGATGATTCTCGTTTGAGTACATGGAAATCTTATCTGCTTTGATTTGCTCATTATTCTACATGTGCCTATATTGAACTGTTAAATCGTAAAAAGCAAACATTTATTTACACTATGTGTCAACACAAAAAAATAGCAGGAGCTGATCATACACAGCTGTAATCCCAGCACTCAGGAAGCAGAAACAAGAGGATCAGAAGTTCAAGGTCAGCCTGGGATACTTAGTCAGACTCTGTCTCAAACACTCAAAAGAACGATTGGGTATAGATAGATAGTCCCCAACTTACTGGCAGTTAGACCTATGATTTTTTTTTCAATTTTGCAATGATGTCCAAGAAATATGCATTCTATAAACGCTGCATAGTTGGACCCCTAACCACTAAGTCATCATCCTCAGAAGACATGGGGATCTCAGGAGAAGTCAGAAGATTTCAAACAATTCCATTAAGAGGAAAAAAGTAATGTAAGAAAAAATTGATAGGAGTAGTAGCACAGAATTGCTGTGGAGCAAACACATAGCTCTCTTCTTCACTCCAGTCTACAAAATAGGAAATGCTTGACTAACATAAGCTAAATGTGGAAATAAGGCCTCACCATTACAGAGGAAAGCTGGGCATTGCACTCTACTGCCTAACAACAGAAGCTGAAGTAGGAGATGTCATCATGAGATGGGTGTTCACTTGGCTCACACATTTCTTACATGCAAGAGGGAGGCAGTCATAAGCAGCTATGCCTTGGTCACATCACCAGGATCCACATGGCTCTCTTTCTCTATGATCCTCAGCACACAGTTCCTTCCTCAAGGTTCTCTCATTTCAGTTCATAATTTTATTAGTGTGCATTAAGTACAGAGAGTAATGAGTGTCCTGATGATGTTTCATGATGATGTGTCTACAATATACT